>NC_081759.1:39157839-39457839 GCF_963082965.1 Carassius carassius
GAGACGTACTGAACTGATTCACAAACCAGTTGTCTTCATCTATGATGTCAGCCCCGAATCTATGTCACTTTAATCTTAATTGAAGGTGTAGGAAAACCTGTGAATCTTTTTAAGCTCTGAAATGACACTTTATTCTCATAAATCTTCAGGAATCAAATACACAGACATGTTACTGAACATTGGGGATTTCTCTTGTGGTAATGATGGGAGCAATTTCTCTAGTAATACTTTTTTTTGGGGGGTTAAACCAACTGTTTCCCAGAACTGCTAACATCTATGAAGCAAAGTATTACTGGTACAGTTTCCGGATTACGACCTGTTGCCATAATAAAATCAGTGCAACTGACTTCCCGTCTAGAAACATGAATATATTTATATTTTTAACCATAGTAAATTGTGATTCATCACATCTGCTGTATTTGTGGAGTATATTTTGCTGTCCAGAACTACTCTCTGTTGTCTACTAAAGCTGATGTAGCTCACTGGCCAAAAAGATTTCCTTATATTTGTACATATACTGTATATATTTGATTCTGTATATGCAGCTGCATGTTTTGTGCTACACTAGCCTCTTTCTCTGTCTCTTTGGGTGCACCTTATATCAAGTTTTCATCAACAACTGAAGTTCATCTTTATCCATTCTTTGGTATATAGCTTTATCTTTGCTGTCCCCAAATACACTGGCATACTTTTGTCATGTTTCCCATCATCTGAAGACTGCACACATATGGAAAGGTTTTGAAAGTCAGCGAGACAGAGTGACATGATATCCAGACAACATTAGATTATATAAGGTTTGCATTAAGAGTAAAGTGAAGGATTCTGGCCAGTTGAAATGCATCTAAAACTACAACGAAAACTAGAAAATATTGATTTATGTTGGATCGGATACAAGCTCTTTGACGTGTACTGATGATGCTTTTAACACTCGATCTGCAGCATATCACAGAAACATTTATCAACAGCATGCCACCATCCAGAAAAACCTTTTTGTGTGACACTGAGAGGATATGCTGCAGCTGCTCACAACAAAGGCCTAAAAAAAAAATTTTTTTGTACAATTTTGTGCTAGTAATGTCATTTCAGCAGTTGTTTACAACAGAGAAGCCTCACATGCTAGTATTGATGTACATTTCAAGTTTTAGTGGGTCATATTTTTGGGATAAGTTTGGAATTTGTTTCTGTTCTGGGTTTGTTACACATTGGAAAGTGAATTTTTAACCTGCGAGTAAATCCATTTGACCTCAGTAAGGACTCCTTACTTGGTTTCCTAAATAGAAACCACACACTACAGATCATACACGATAAAGGTTAGGCATAATGAAACTCAAAAGCATGGACTGGCCCTTTAAAAGACTTGTTTCTTTCAAATTGAAATGGTTCAGGATGGTGGTGCAGATGGCAAGCAGTTCTGCAGATCGCCTGAATTAAATCAGTCCTTATTTCCGCTTCAGACAAGCAGGGATGGCTCTGTTTCACCTCATGACCACCCTTGTGTCACCATATGCCCCATATCTGCTCAATTTTGCTGACAGGACATGCCTGGCCTGGGACTGTGGACATAAGGAAAGCTACCAAATCCTCATTTATTGACAGCCACTGTGGATTTCACTGTAACCTATGGCTGGTTGCAAACATAGTTGTCCCCCAACATTTATTTAATTTTTCCATATTTAGCAATTTCATGAACATTCCATGGAGATCTACCTTTTTTTCCTGCTTCTTTTTGATACATGGAAATACTGAAATATTGGAAATAATTTCCCTTATTAGCATACTACATTAAATGCATTTGGTGCACTACTAGTAAACGGGGTTTTCTCCTCCGTGGCTAATTTAGTATTCCTGCTTTGAAATAATATTATTGTTCATCGCAGAATGTGAATAATGATTACTAATATAGTTGAGAATATATTTGTTATGAATATATTATGCCCATAAGCTGTATATCCTTGGACCGCTTCAGTTATGTCTACTAGAAGCATACATGTATTTCATGTATAAAGATGCTTATTGTACTTCTAATTAAAGAACTAAAAAAATATTCTGGCCTGCTGTGATTTTTAAAAAAAAAATGTATTATTATTATTTTATCTTGCATATTTTGATTTGTTTTTTTTACAATAATTATAATATGGATGGATGGATAATATTATAACCTATAAATATGTGTGTGTGCGTATATATATATATATATATATATATATATATATATATATATATATATATATATAAATATATATAAATATAAATATCATTAACGATATTAGATATTAAATATTTAAATAAAAAAATATATACTTTTTATGTACATTAAATGTAATGTGTATGTAATGTAAATATTAAGAATTTAAATATGATATCTTAATAAATATATCATAATTAAAAATATATTTGAATGTATAAATAAAATACAAATATTAAATCATTGACTATTATTGTGGATAATATTGATTAATAATGTATTTTGTTGAGATGATGAAAATACTCGTATGCAAAATTAAATAACAAAGTTATTAAAAAAAAAGGAAAAAAAAGTGTCATTTACTGGTGGAACGTGTGAAAGTTTATTCAGATATGCTAACCTTAACAAAAGATATCCAAAGCTTTCTTTTTAAAGTTGACAAGCCAATTTGTTTTTCTATCTGAACTATGCTTTGCTGCTTTTTATTATTAGCGTTTAGCATTGTTTGTTCCCTCAGTCCCTGTCCTTATTAGATCAGACCCCTAAGAATCCATTTAAAAACCCATATCGGTCCACCCCTAAGCATATTGAGTTGTAAAAACATGAATTTGATGAAATATATATAAAATAAGCATTTACATGTAATGGAAAATCGTATTCTGATAGCCTTCTGGAAGCACGGTTTATCGCTGTTCTCTTGGACATAGAGTAAAATTAAAAGTACATTTTTCGAGGATCCCAGAACTCCTCTCAAAACAAAAAAAGGTGCAGTGAGATGCTGTGGCCGCCTCATTTTATACCAGACTCATCTTCTCACTCTCCACCCTGATGTTTCAATGTGATGATCAGAATGAAATCCTATCTGTGAGTGTGAGAGAGAGAGACAGCCTGAACAGATCAGGCAACACCATCCCCATATGAATGAGGTCATTTATAATAAGAAAAGACACTTTTGTGCGGGTTCAATTTTGAGGCTCATTGAAGAAGGAAGAGGAGAGGGCCGGAGGGTCAGGTGCACGAGTGCCTGTGAACTATTGTCACCCATCTTCCTAGAAATGATTGAAATGTTCAGGCTTGTCTGTCAGCAAATTGCCTCTGCTCAACATGTAATCTGTCGACTGGCCGCTTGCAGAGAGCGTTTTACATCTAAGTGTGAGTGCGTGTTTAAATGGAAGGGTAGGGGGTATTCATTTTGAAGCGGATGGAAAAAGGAGACGGGGTCTGACAGAAACATGAACACAGAGGGGAGCGGCGAGATGAAGTACGTTCCCGCTTCCCGTTTAGTCATCTTTGATATCCCTGATCACGACAAATCACAGCATAGTGGAAAAACCTTGTGATGTAGACTCTGATTAAAACCGCAATACAGAATATGTGCATACATATGAGCTCTGCTCCAAAACTCGGTGAACTTTCTACTGCCACCTTAAAAGGGAGCATCCTAACCATCACTGAACTTTATAATTGAGCAATTTGAAATGCTCTATGTAAGAATGCTCAAAGTAAATAGCTCTGAGGGATTCAACTCAGTTTAAAATTTTTATGTGTGTATGTGTATGTATATGTATGTATATATATATATATATATACATATGCATACATAAATACACACATATTTATTATATATTTTACAATAATGTTTTAATTAAAATCTTATTCAAATGTATTAAATAATTATTAAAACTCTAATATTACAGTAAATAATATAGATAATAGATAATGTATTATAGAAATTATAATTATAGAAATGCTGTATATACTTTGTTTTTTATTGCTATTTAGGCAAATTCAAGTTTCTGTCCTGTTTTATACATACTAGTTAAAATAAATGAAGTAACTCTAGCATCATTTATTTGGTTGATATTGGTGAGTATTGATTTTCATCAATATTTTAGCTAATGGAGGAAAATTAATTTCAGTGCTAAACTGTCATGTATACATTTGTGTTGAAAAGTTTGGGATCAGTATGATTTTTATTATTTATTTATTTATTAATACTCCGCAAGGATGCATTAAGTTGATTAAAGTGACATTAAAGTGACATTTATTATGTTTTAAGATAAATGCTGTCAATTTTAACCTTTTATTCACAAAAGTCTGAAAAAATGAGTCACAGTTTCCACAAAAAATATTAAGCAGCACAACTGTTTACATCACTGCTAAAAATGAATGTTTCTTATATTTTCGACACATATTAGACAGGGGCGAAAATCTCATCTAAATGTTGGGGGGGACAATAAACATAACATTTCTCATGAGCAAGTTTTGAAGGGGACACCAATAAAACAGGCAAAATTGTACTTAAGGATATGTGTACAGAGAGGAAAGCCTTACAATTGCATAGAGACCGTTCCATTATCCTTCTTCTCGAAGTTTCTTTTTGGTTCAATGAAAAAGCTGACTAAATTGACGAAAACATTCTTCAAAACAATTTTTTTTTGTTGCAATGTTTTTGAAGTTGTTTACACGATCAAGCCACCAAAATACAATGGAAAACTTTTATTTATTTATATAGCACATTTAATAGCAATGTTGTTGCTTCACAGTTATAATTAAAACATGCACAACTTCTCTATACAGCTGGGCTCATCAACCATTACTCCTTCGAGGACAGCTAGAAACCTAGGAGTTGTGATGGATCATCAGTTAAGCTTCACAGACCACATTGCTACAACTTCCCGGTCCTGCAGGTTTGCCTTATACAACATTAGGAAGATTAGACCCTTCCTGTCAGAGCAAGCAACCCAACTTCTTGTCCAAGCTCTTGTTCTCTCCAGACTGGACTATTGTAATGCTCTCCTGGCAGGCCTTCCTGCATGTACTGTCAAGCCTCTGCAATTGATCCAGAATGCAGCAGCGAGGGTTGTCTTCAATGAGCCAAAGAAAGCTCACGTTACTCCGCTCCTCATCAGGTTACACTGGCTACCAGTAGCTGCTCGCATCAAATTCAAGGTACTGATGCTAGCCTACAAGACGACCACTGGCACGGCACCAACTTACCTAAACTCATTGGTTAAATCTTATGTGCCCTCCAGAAGTTTGCGCTCTGCAAGTGATCGACGCCTTGTGGTACCATCCCAAAGAAGTTCAAAATCACTCTCAAGGACCTTTTCCTGGACTGTCCCCAGCTGGTGGAATGACCTCCCAATCTCAATTCGTACAGCTGAGTCTTTACTCATTTTCAAGAAACAGCTAAAGACTCATCTTTTTCGCCTGCACTTAACCAACTAACACTAGCACTTTTCCTTTTCTTGTCTTTTAATTAAAAAAAAAAAAAAAAAAAAAAAAAAAACTACCTATGCGTTCTATACTAGACTAACTGAGACTTGTCATGGCACTTGTATACTGTTGTTGTTCTCTTGTTGACCTGACTGCTTCTGTTGTTCTCATTTGTAAGTCGCTTTGGATAAAAGCGTCTGCTAAATGATTAAATGTAAATGTAAATGTATATAAAAACATTTGCCATGCCTAGCAAAATGAAGGCATACACACTCTTAGACATACACCCTCACACAACTGTTTGTGAGATCGGTATAGACGTGAAAGACGGGAAAAAAACAAAAAAGAATAATTTATTACGTCAATGACTGATTTGTTCAAAAAGTGGATTTAAAATGCACTTAATATTAACTTATTGTTTATTCAATTTTTATAAAAATCAAAATCACATTTGTTATGCTAATATCTGGAGAACAACTGCACTCTTAGTATGATGATATATTAGATTAACTATATTAAATGAAATAAACCGACCAGTGGCGGCTCGTGAATTTTAAAATAGAGGAGGCAAACTAATTGTATTGGTCTGGGGATCCCTGCCAATTGTTATTATTATCATTATTTGCTTAACCAGTTTAAAATGGCTTTTTGGCAGCTTTTAGATAGAAACCGTAAAGAAAATATATTTAATATCGCTACTCATTATAAATACTTGGTAAATTATCAGCCCAGCCGCTCCGGGAGAAGTTCAAACCATAGACTGTATAAAAACAGGTTCAAACTAATATCTAATTTATGTCTCTATGATGGTTGGTTGATATTCCAGAAGAGAGGCTAGCCTCCTCTATGATGTTACTTTTCTCAGCACTCCTCAGGACTGTGTGTGTGTGTGTGTGTGTATGTGTGTGTGTGTCGGTGGTGGTGATGTAAAAGGGGAGCAGGCAGTGGACCAAAGCAATGTGAGGCAAAGCAGGGGGAACTCGAAATGTTTAAAACTTATTTTTGTTGTTGCTCAGTTTGCATTTGTATTGTTTTACTACTTACACAATTAGTTTAACTATATATCTCATTATATTATTTACAATACACATATTTCTATTATAGTTTAGGGGGGGACAACCCTCAGATAGGGGGGGTCCGGACCACCCCGACCCCCCCGCGATTTCCGCCTATGATATTAGATACTTCGATGCTGTGCTTAAATAAAAGACATTAATGAATCTTTCTAACAGTAATATATCATATAATATGTTATGGTTTTTGTATTGCTCTGGTTACATGTGATTATGAATAATGGGGCCAAATATCAGTGTGCTGTGATTCTTTGTGTGAGTTTGTTGATGACATGCATGTGCTACAAACATCAAGCATTGTTTGTCAGGTCATCTGTGGGCAGGTGGTGTAGTTCACGTGTGTATGAGAGAAACAGATGAAAGTGGAGAGTTCCTGCTGGTGATGTAGTTGTGTCGAATAAAGAGCAGCCGAGTGCATTTTCCACTCCATTACTTTCACTGTACAAAAGCCTGTAGCTGCTGCCAAGAGAACAGCCCCAAGCCAGCACACACACACAAACACACTTACACAGACATGCAGCATCCATATCACACATGCACATGCATGCATATATTGAGATTATGTCAAACATATGACAAATGTAAAATAAAAGTATTTTTAAAAGCCACATCAAGGGTCACTCAAAAGTACCTTTTAAAATGCTCACAAAATGCAATGGTAGTCATAATAGTCTTTTCAAAAAGCCACTGAGAGCTGGCCGACATGCTTCATATTTCACTCTCCCTCTCACCTGGCCTTTGGTCAGTAGTTTACTTAAGAGCGCTCATGGAATGGGTCAAAAAGCAGGAAAGGAAAAGAGTTCACACAAAAGTGAGAGGTCACAGCCACCGAATCCTGCAGAAGCACTGGAGAGATGTGATTAAAAGTAGGCCTTAGCTGTTGTATTTATACAATTCTTCAATATTTTAGCTTTTAAAGGAAAATGAAAGTTTGCTGAAAATGTAATCAGCCTCAGGTCATCCAAGATATAGATGAGTTTTTTCTTCATCGGAACGGATTTGGAGAAATGTAGCATTACATCACAAGAGAAAACTGTCCAAAAGAGTTCTAAACAAATATGTAGGTTTGTTTTATTTTGAGAGGAGAACGGGGGATGGACGTTTATGGATTATGGACTACTTTGGCCAGAAGTGATGGGCTAAAGTTAAAACACCTTAATGATGGATTTGTTTTTCACAAACATGCAGCTTTTCACTTACTTGTGGATTATTGTAATGTTTTTGGTGAAGAAAAAAAACAAATCTTGGATTTTCTTTTAATCGTTGAGTAAAATATAAAGTTAATATTCTTGTTAATGAGTTATATAAATAAATAATGGTTTAAAATTACCATGTTAACAACTGGGAGCAAACTTTACTAACAATTCAATTTCAGTAAGACCACAAAGATATATTAATAAAGTGAATTTTGATTTCATGTTGAATTAAAATGGTCAAATCACTTACTGTAAGTAACTATATGTTTGGTTTCAGCAGTTTTACCATTTTCTACATTAACAGTCTTTGCCTTTAAGCGTCTGATTAATGTTATCTATGCATTCACTCAGTTTGGTGGAAAAGCTCAAATAAATTAAGTCAATGTGTGCTGGTGGAGTTGGGAAATCATTTCTAAATCCGCTTTGCATTGGTTATGTTGCTGGCAGCAGTGTAATCCTCTCTGACAGACCCAGGTGTGGTCGAGCCAAAGCTGCTGATGCCACAAACCTACAGATATTAACATACATATGTATATGTACTGTATATGAAATTATATGTGAGCATGTAATATACACAAACACAATCCTCATCCTCCTGCTAGCCTACACTTTCCCAGACAAACGGACACATTTATTGATTTTGTAACTTAGGCTATAACTAAAATAGCCTTTATGCATTTGGGAAACACTTTTATCCAAAGAAAATTTGATTGCATTTTTGACAGGATATACATTTTATCAGTATGCATTCTTTGTGAAACTGAACCTATACCCTTGGTGTTGCTAGTGCCATACTTTACAGTTTGAGCTACAGAATGTGTTATATTGGTATATGTTATATATGTTATCTTGGAGGGCATGGAGATGGGAATAAAATGTATATGGGAGAAAAGATGTATATTTCAAATTTCAATACTTTTCTGTTACCCTAAAAAACTTTGCGTTCCCACAAGAAACTCTGTGATCGCTCATAAAACTTTTGTGTTTGCCAAGAAAATTCACGTTCACACATAAAATGTTTGTGTTCCCTGAGAAACTTCGCAATCACTCATAACACTTTTGCATTGCCCTGAAAAACTTGTGTTCACACAAGAAACTTTGTGATAGTGCATAAAACTAATTTGTCCTCGCATTTTTTCCATCAATCTCTCCAAGGCTACTTATTCAATCATAAGAGAAAATGAGTAAATTAATACATAGGATTAAAATATACTGTACATTATTGGTAGTAAAATATTGATTAAAATTTTAATAAGTAAAAGAAGTAATATGTGCAATAGGCCTGCAACAATACACATTAATCATTTAATCACAAAAAAATTAAATAAAATATCTTAATTGAATTATAATGCAAAAACAATCATCTTACAGAAAAAGGTTTTACAGAAAAACTGTTATTTTACTGCTTTTTTTTCCTTGTTTCAATGTTCAATTAAGACATATAATTTTTTTTCAATTAAGATATTTTACTTTCATTTTACGGTTTTTGTTTGCCAGCCGATGCTTCACAATACTACTAGGATTGCCTGAGAAATCAATCACCGGATTGGCTAATCGGGAGCACCGGGAAAATTCCCGGTGGGTCGGTATGTTTTTTTGGGTCGTTGTTGTCATGGCACTGGGTTGAAATATTTAATATATATATATATATATATATATATATATATATATATATATATATATATATATATATATATATATATAATAATAATTATTATTATTATATTACCACAGCCCCACTCTTTTTATTTATTATTTTGCCACCGTCCCACTATTTTTTTATTTTATATTTTCTCGCAGAGTGCAGCCTGCAAGATAATGATGACGTGATTATCTGTTGACTCCCTGGCCCCGCCCTCAACACGTCATCTTACAATTTGCTCATAATACAAATTGAGATAAAAATGGATAACAGAAAGCGCAAATGCGTGGCAGAAAAGTCCAGAATAAATAAGAAGAAAGCTTTGGAAACTTACGCGGCCAAATGTTCTAAGCTGAGCACATTCTTCCTCAAAAACAAACAAACGGAGATGACGAGGCCGGTAAGTAAGCTAACGTTAAGGTAGTTAGGAGCAGTTCAAGATGCTAGCGACATTGCAAAAGAACGTTGTTTGCAAACCACCGCTCATGTATCAAACTTTTTCTTGTAGCTCTTCAGCAGCAGCCGCCTCTAGTCCAGTTTGCTGCTAACAGTGAAGAGCAAGGTCCAGTAACGTTACCAAGCTCCAGTCATGAGCCCAACACACCAGAATGGGCAGGTAGGATTGTCATTCAGAAGAACTAATAGTAATGAAGAGCCCTGCTCAATGAAAAATGCCCTGAGATAATCAATGATACCTGATGATTCAGCAATACATTAATGAAACTGAGATGATACTGTCGTTAGAAAGTGCAATACATTTTATTTTAATCTTTATTTTTTATTTTGTTTTATATATTTGTTTTTATTATATATTTTTTCTTTATTTCAATGTTTGGATATTTATGAAAACTAAATCTTAAAGAAAAGAGATTCTTACACTATCCTGTTATTTACTGTTCTAATAAATCTTCATTGTGAAGCAGAACTTAGTCTATTGTTTTTGCACTGAATTGGAAATGATGATGTTTTTAAAAATACAATGAATTACAAGGCTGTAGGGAATTATATGCTGAGGTTTTAATTACATTATTTTAATATAGTCAGTTGTGAACTAAAGTGGGCCGGTCTAAGGCTTGAAACTCCAGGGCTGAAAATGAGTCCCAATCCTGAGGCCCTGCCTGTGGATATAAAGTCAGCTCAGGGGCGTAGTTTATGGGGGGGATGGGGGGGAGGTAACCCCCCCCAATATTCAAATCCATCAGTTACAACCCCCCCAATATTTCAACATGAAAATCACAGTAGATCAAATGAAAAATATAATATGAAAAAAATAGAATTCATTTATTTTGTAAAAATAATTTTGTTCCTAATCAAATATGAGTATGTCATAATAAATCAGACAAAAAATACTCCTCCTCCATTGAGCCGATTGGTAACGCCCAATCAATGAGTCGCACTTTCACCAAAACAAGCGAGTGGTGTTTGAATGGGAGAGCACACGGATAATGTTAACGCCAAAAATGAAGAAAGCGCTGCACAGCGGACTATATTTAACTGCTGGTCAGAGAGGGATGCAAAAAAAATTAAAGCATACTGAGAATGAGGTATGAGAATATTGTGTAATAGTTAGTACACACCACATATATTTTAGCTAGCTAATCCATTGCAATGTATTTAGCTATAACTATCAGTATAACAAGTTACCAAAGCAGCTGTCTGTTTTGCTAGTATATTTTTCAATAGTGTCTGTAATTATCAACGACAAAAGTATTCACATCGGTGTTTGTTTTCTTACTAAATTAATCTGACTTTTGAACGAATTGGATGAATGAATGATTTAAGTGGCTAACTCATTAAAACAGTGAAACACTGCCGCCTACTGGCGGTTTCAATACTTAATTTCTTTCTTTTGATAATCTCTACTATGTTAGAATTTTATGAATGATGATTATACACAAATTTTGAGGTGTATAATCTCTTAACATGTTTTTATAACAGATTCGAGGTAAATATAGCTGCAGGGTAGAAAAGTCAGCAGAGGGAGAGGAGGAGCAGGTGATCTGGTAAAGAAGATGCCATTCAATCAATAAAATAAAATAAAATAGGAAACAGTATAGAAAAACAGCAGCTTTGTAAAGTTAGGCTATACATTAATGCCTTTAATGTTTTAAAGATGTGTTTCCCTTTAGAAAAAAAATTAAAATGCATTAAGGTGGAATGTAAAAATCTTAAAATAAATGTCCAAATGTTGTCTCTTTCATATTTGTATATGTTGAATTTGTAATCAGTTAAAGCATGTTGCCAGATAGATAGATAGATAGATAGGAAGAAATAAATTATCCAATAACAATACACATAAAAAAATTTTTTTTTGAAAAAAAATAACGGGCAGCATACAACGTTCAACCCCCCCAATGTTCAAACCAAATCTACGCCCTTGAGTCAGCTAATCAAACAATTCATCGATATGCTATTCTAGCTTAACATCCATAAACTGAAACGTTCGTCTGTTGTTCTCATTTCGAGAAGCGGCCATCAAAAACAATGAAAAGCATCATATTTCTAAAAATGACATGCTACTTGAAGCATGTGCCAGCCCAGTGGATGTCATAGCTCAGTGACTTTGGAGCCTGTTCACAACATCATCTGTAGCGTTTGAATGTTTTATCCTCATGCGTTGAGATTTCCTTTGTTTGCCGGCCAGCAGGGGTGTTACTGGAAGCATTGCTGAGGTGTTGCAGTTCTCTAAACCCTGTCTGGATTAGAAAGATAACATTCATAATGTTCTGTGCCTACTCACGCTGGTCATGAGGTTTTGAGTGTTTATACTGTACGTGTTTGAGTGCATGCAGAGCAATTTTAACCAAAGATGCAAAGCAGGTGAATGCTACATAATGTATAGCGACACTGAAGGATGTTCTGTTGTGAGGGTGAGATAGCAGACACTCTGCACTAAATTGCAGCATAAAAATAAATGTATGAATGTAGGCTATACTATACATTATGTGCAATGGAAATGTATGCAAATCGTGGATTGTAAAAACAACTGACCGGGTATTCACTCGTGGGTGAAATTTCATACTTACTGAGCTTCTGTTTAAACTTTAACTTTGACTTTACTTTTATTGTATGGGTTTCATCAAAATGTCATTCTCAGTGAAAGTTTCTCTAGAGAAAGCTTATCTAATATTTTAGCTAGAAACAGTGGTTTAAAGTAAAAAAGGTGGATTGTTGAGATGTAAGAGCTGTTTGGACTATCATTCTGACGGCACCCATTCACTGTAAAGGATGCATTGATGAGTGAAAGATACAATGCTGAATTTTTCCAAATCTGTTGATGAAGAAACAAATTCATCAACATCTTGGATGGCCTGAGGGTGAGTACATTTTCAGCTATTTCTTTTTTCTTTTCCAGTTAACTAGAGCTGTTTTTTTCCACAGTATAAATAGCCTTCAGTTTGAAAGGGAACCATGGCCTCTTTTTCATCATTTCTGTGATAATGCTAACATATACTGTCAGTTAGAGGAATATACTAGTTTGGAGCAGATGATGGAGTTCTTGAAATCTACTGGTTTCAGGTTGGGAAATATCTACTGCTACAGTGGCTCATAAAGATTCACACTTGAGGGCCAAAAAGCCCCAAGAGTGAGAGGTCTGCTGCTGAACCCAAGCCTGTTGTGAAAAAACAGCATTTCTGGACACCAGCATATGTTGTGTTTTGGATGCTGGTGTGCTGGCATTCTTAACAGAATTCAGTCAGGCAACCAGCTCCAACAGAAGCATGGTCGACTAACCTCACCAGCTTTTTTTTCTGGTTGAACAACATGACACTCCACATCCCCTGGCTAAACCAGCTTTGTAATTCCTGATGCAGATCTTCAATAAGAATATTTGGGTTTTTGGGTCCATTACTGTGATCTGCTTCATCATTCTGAGTCACCTTGACCCAGAAACACAGCTTGGGTTTTATGCAGTAAAAGGAACATTTCAGCTTTTTTCATCATGTTTTTATTATTATGTTTATGTTATTTAGTTACCATTTGTAGTACATTTGAACCTATCTTTCATACACTAATGGGTTCAAGTGTACTACAAATGGTAACTAAATGACAGAAACAGTGGTAAGTAAAGATAGTATGTTAAAAGCATACTTTAGTTCGTATTCATGGTGTCCCAAAATAGCAAAATAGCACAGTTGAGTACACTTTGGGGTTCTTAGAAAATCTTAAGAAGTACTAAACAATATTTTTTTTTGTATATTGAGTACAAAATTAGTGCGTGAAAATAGAGCACTTTAATTATTGAAGTAGACTTTAAAAAAAAAATGTTTTGCCTGGGTCTGCAGTTTTACAATTTACTCTAGTCTTGTGGTATATGATATGTAATTCTCTCCATGCGACGTCCCTGCTCAGTAGTCTGCTGCAGTGCAACTCAATACTGTCAGAATTAATGAATACGCCTGGTGTCTTCACCCAGTGCTTCCACTATAACAAACCCAGCAGAACAAATGCCAATATTTCTGAACTGGAAAACATAATACCTAAATCTATTTACAACCCTATGTATCTCTCTAAAAACCAGTTCATTGCTGGATGAATCTTCTCTGAAGTGTCTATCACTCTCCTTCAGGTGCATTACTGTGAGAAATGTTTTAATTGGTCTAAAAATACTAGGGTTTGAGTGTTTGGTAAGGTCTTTCCTGTGAAGGTCTCATGTAGATCAGCGCAGTGCTGACATGCTTGTTGTTCATAGTAAATTGGCTGAAGCTGAGAGAAATCGACTGATTCACGATAAACTGTCAACTAAATTAAGCTCAGAGCAAGAGAGCAAGAAAAACATCTCTGGCATGCATGTGTGTTTGCAGGTGAAATAGCACTGGAAGAGGACATTCTGTACAACAGACAGTAACAAATGTATAGATATATAGTAGATATGGAACGCTATTTAAATTTTAGATGTTCCTGTAACTCAATTAGGAATGCCCAAGTTCATTGATTTGATTCCCAGGGAATGCATGAGCTGCATTAAATAAATACCTTGAATGCATTGCAAGTTGCTATGGATGAATACATAAATGAAAATGTAAAAGATATTTGGAATATTTGTAAAATACTTTTTTATACAGGGGCATATGTTGCCTTCCTGAAAGCATAAATTCTGATACCACAACATTCGGTAGAAGTGCTGGGAATAAATCTGGGAAAAGCTAGCTATTTATCAAGTTTTTATTATTATTATTGTTTTTATTTTGTTTTTTTGCTGGAGATTAATAGACAAGTTAATTAAGATCCAATGAGCTTTTGAGTATCGTGTCGCACTTTTGAGATTTAGCATTTTATGTGGTTTACCCAATCAGAGTCTAGTCTGAACAGGAAAAGTCTCTCTACCAAAAATGGCCACCTGTACGGACCCTTCAGATGATCTTCATTACCCCATTGAGAATCCAAGCCGTATGCAGACTTGTTCTCATAGACATGCAGGAAACACTGTTTACTGAATATTCATGACAACCTGCTGCTTACTGGATGTGTGTCCAACAACTGACAGCCAAAACGAAAACGTTTCCCCGGCCTGGGGTGTGTCTGGAGGGTTCAGATATTCCTCTGGGTGTTGTTGCATCCAAAAATGTCTCTGGCACATTTGGCTTGTGGAGTGAAGCTTATTTTTGTTCAGACGAGGCAGCTTAATGGCTATTACCTGGATTAGACGGCAATCTGTGACGGTAGAGCTCTATGGAGGAGGGACACTTTAGGACACACACACACACACACACACACACACACACACACAACTGAATAGAGCATCTGAGAACTTACATTCATTAGCTTAGCGAGGAGAAAATGTCATCTAAAAACTCATCCTAAGTGCATTTTTTAAGTTTTAAAGAACTGACATATAATTTAATGTAGTACAAAAAATAAATTCTGATTGTTTATTTATTGTAGAACAAAGCCAGCATGCATGACTTACGAAGCCAGGGTTTGCATTAAAGGAAGAAAAAAAATGTTTAAAATTACATTTTGGTAGCCATTACTTTGTTTTCAAGCAATTACTGTTTTCAAGGTCACTTGATTCTTCAGAAATCATTCCAATATACTGATTTTGTGCTCAGTTATGATAATTTATTAATGGTGGTCAGTTGTTATTGGTGGATGTTTCTGATGGAGCTCTGCACTTGACATACACAAAAAAGTAAATTGTATTCATTTATTTCCTCTGTTTACTAAATCGTGCACATAATTTACTTGGCATATCTTGTGCAGGGCTTTGTACCTGAGTACCAAATCAGCATATTAAAAAATGAAAGATTTCTGTAGGATCATGTGACACTGAAGTGGTAACAACCGCAGAAAATTCAGGTTTGCCATCACAGGAATAAATTAAATTTTCAAACATGTTAAGATAGGCCTAACAATGCTTTTGAACTGTAATAATATTTTGCAATATTACTGTTTTACTGTATATTTCATCAAATAAATCCAGCTTTAAGAGACTTTGTTCAAAAACAGTTTTACATTGCCATGCCTGGTTTGGTGTAGCGTACACGTCTGCCACACACACATGCTGATGGTGTAATAATGATCGGTAAAATGGGTACCATCTGCCTGCGGGCGCGTAGCACCCAGGCCATTACACCAGATGGCATCAACTGTGCCAGCTGATGTGGTAATGTTAATAAACAGAAGTTTATTAACACTCCTCTTCCTCTCTCAGTCGCTCTCCTGCACTCTTCTCATTGTTGTTCTCGCCATCTTATTCCATCTCCCACCCTATGCTTTCTTACTATCTCTCTCTCTTTTACTCCTTCCACCCTTCTTTCTCTATGAGGAGCAAAGCATCTGGGAGATCACACCTCGTTAGCTCTCCTCTCCAGTTCGTTGTGACTCCAGTAAATGGCTCAGAGACAGAAACTTGTGACTTGTTGAGTGCAAACCCGTCATCAGCTTTAATTAAAGAGTTTAGGATTCTGCTCCCCAGCCAGTCCTACCCGATGCCTCTCTTCTCTGGTGTGTAAGGGGCCTGACTATTTGTGAGGCCAATCAAGATTTTATGAGCAAGTATATTATAAAGCTACATTCAAGCTGCAAATATTTACATTTATTGAAAGTAAAGAAAGTAACACTAAAAACACATTAGCATTAGTTCACAGAGCCATATATATATATAAGTGCTGTCAAACAATTAATTGCCAAACTCGATTTAAAATACTGATCCACAATCCACACATCTGATTCGTTCAGAAACAATGATTCATTCAGGAACTAAACACCCTAGGTGACTTCATTAGCTGGGCAAAACGAACAAGATAACTGGCAATGTTGTGTTAAAAATATAAGTTGCTCAATTTTGACCTTTTATTTTTTTAAAGGTGCCACAGAATGCAATTCTAATCACTTTTTTGCACTTTCTTTTCAAGGTGTTGAACACAGTTGTGTGGCCGCAGTGTGTGAAAACAACCAGCCTATAATGGAAAAAAAATCAGTTTCTCATTTTTTTATAATTCTAAAAAATCATAAACATTCTCTCTTCACAAGCAGTTCCAGACTATGATGTCATAGTCTGTAAAAGTCCCGCCCATTTGTGACACTCTCTGCTCTATTAGCATATACACAGCCCTGAGTGAGAAGCAGCGGTCCACCATTACTGTTCTCTTGCTGTAGCTGCTGGAGGTACAAAGTCAGCGCCAAAGAGCCATTAAAAGAGTTGTGTGTTGGGAGGCACCAATGAACATTGTAGTCTCCATAAACCACTGAAGTCCCAGGAATTTTTTTTAAAAGTCTATACTTTGTTCTAACATTTTTTTTTTTTTACTTTTTAACATTTGTTACTCACAAACGAGTGTCAGTTCAGTGGGAGTTGTGCAAAGATTGCTTCTGAAAGAGGGATAGATACCAACGCTTCATGTGCAAACGTCCAGACTCCAGACAAAGTAAGCATCACGCATCATACTTTGTTTTCCAAAAAAACTTCTTGGCTCTCTGTAAGTCTGATGTTGTTAAAGCTACCATTATCTCTGAGCAATGTGTGAGGTCAATAACACGGTCACTATCAGTTAAACCGTAACACCGGTCTGCCTGCGAACATAAAGCTCAGCACTCTTCTGAGAAGGGAGCAGGGTTGCCAGGTTTTTGCAACAAAATCCTCCCGCGGACATAAAAAGCAACCCATGGCAACAGTGTTAAAGTAACCCAATTGACAACACTGGAAGGAAGGCGGGAGCAGCAGCTCATTTTCATTTAAACGGCACATACACATAAACAGAGCGTTTTGGTTCATACCCTAAAAGTGGCATTTCAAGAAGCTATAAAAAATGATCTGTGGTGTGTTTTGAGATAAAACTTTGCATACACACTCTGGGGACATCAGAATACAATATTATATTAAATATTATATCAATGCATTCTATGGCACCTTTAATTGTTGTAAAAAAATCTGTCACGCTCGCAATTGTGCTTTTGGTGTGAATATTACTGCGCTAAGGCTGCATGTCAACAAGAACAGCACTCGTCCATATACAGTATTTGGAGATTTATTCCCCACAAAGGCTAAAAACATAGGCTACGGGACAAACCAAAGCTCATTCTTTGAATAAGACAATTCATTTTTAACAGTGGTGGACGAAGTACACAAATCAAGTACTTGAGTAAAAGTACAGATACGTATAGTAAAATATTACTCCAGTAAAAGTACTCCTTTTTCAATTTTACTCAAGTGAAAGTACAAAAGTACTGAATTTTTTATGTACTTAAGTAAAAAAGTACTGAAAGATAGATGTTTGCAATTTTATATAGGCTACTTAATTTAATTTTATATTAGCACAGATTTTTTTTTATAATCCTACTGCTCAAAATACCTGGGATTTCTTTCCAAAATAACCACTATATGGAGTCAAGATATATTTTTGTTATTGATATGGACTACGTTGACGAGAGTAATGTTCACTGTGAAGCTTACACTGATGTGCCTGAGAAAAAGCAGAGTTGACCATCTGATTTTCACCAGTAAGAAAAAAGTATTTTAAAGTTTGTTGTTTTACAGAACATCAGAGTTATATATGACATGATAATAAGGCCTGAAGTTAGGAAGAACATTTTAAGGAAAATATAATTATATTTTCATAAAGATTTTTTCCTTCTCAAACCTTGTCTGTGGTGTAAAAACACCCCTGGCCAAATGGGGTGCATCTCTTCCCACTTTGATAATTACTGTAGTTACCATGTTCTGAACATCACATCCTTCCTTTTCTACCCAGATATAATCAATATATATTAGAGCTGAAACAACGAATCGATTTAATCGATAAAAATCGATTATTAAAATAGTTGTCAACTAATTTAGTCATCGATTCGTTGCTAAATAACTTTTATTTGCCGTAAGCGGCTCATTTCGTGCATATTTCAAATCTGCGGTGACCAAAGTGTGGCAGTAATGAGCCATCGGAGGTTTTACTCAGCCAGTACAGACGGAGAAGTAGCGAATAGCCAATAGCTGGCCTCGTTTTATGTCACGTGCTTCCCGAACAGCGTCTCTGCAGCATTTAGCGGGATGTGGGAGACTGGGAGTACTTTACTTTGAGCCTTCAAAAAAGAAGAGTAACCTGTAAACTCTGCACTACTGAACTGTTTAAGGGGACGTTCACATATCGCGTCTTTTGCGCGCTCAAGTTCGTTATTTCCAACACCGCACCGCATCGAGTTAAAAACATCTCAACTTTTCAGAATGCTGCAAGCGCATCGCGGGTCATGTGACAAGAACTAACCAATCAGCTTCATCCTTTCCCGTAACAACGTTAAAAGCTCAGTCAAGATGAAAGGAACAGCTGATCATAGTTGTATATGGATTTCCATTTTGAAATAAATTTAGTAGCAGAGCTACTGCAAGTGATTTTTTGAGCTGCAAATCCATTTATCCTTTGCTGAAATTTCCGCGTCTTCAAGGAGAGAGCACGTAATGGTTGCTTATCAAAGGCAGACGCCTCAGGGGCGCTTCTGCCCGAGCGCTTTGGAAAGAAGGAGAAAGCGCCACGCGTTTTTAGGCACGATATGTGAACGGCCCCTAAGACTTTTATTTGTGCAGATTCTCCAGTACAATGTTGTTTGCAAATGTTTAGTCGTAAAAGCTGATAACATTGCTTTTTAACAGTTAACATTTAAAGCTTTACAAACATGTTCTGTGATCAGTTTGTCGTTTACCAGTTCATAATTCAGTCGTGCAGCCTAATTATGACTGAATGAGAGAGGTAAATATTTAAAGATATTTGAAATGCACTTTTTTTCTAAGTATTCACTGCTCTTTTTCACACAGCAGGTTTTTTGTGTGTGACTGTCCAATTTTTTTTCTGGACAACCTTCTGATGGATTTTACTTTAAATTGTGAGTTCCATTCAGGTTTCATGTCACTGGCACTTTATTCGAAGGATTGTTTATAATTTCACAGCAAAAGCTGTAAAGCTGTTTCCCAGTAAATAATAAAATACAATGCACTGCAATTTTATTCTGTTTTATCCTTATTCTTCGTGAAAATATGTTCTGAAAGATTCCTTAATAAGCTTCGTTCAGGATGTTAAACTACTAGAGCTCTAAGGACTGCCATGGTGAAAACATTATTTGAAATCTCCTTGTGAAATTTGCTAGAGTATGGGTCAGTGTTCTGATTGCAGAAGAGTTCGACAAAGGATTACTAACACAATAAAACAACTCTAGGTATATTTTTGATTAGGATATGACAGTGCAAAATGGTTAAAATATCTTAATCTATGCTGAAGGATAAAGACCATTTATTAATAATTTACTTGGGGGGAAAAAATGGAAAAAACTAAAATATAAGTACATAAACAGATTAATCGATTAATCGTAAAAATAATCGACAGATTAATCGATTATCAAAATAATCGTTAGTTGCAGCCCTAATATATATATATATATATATATATATATATATATATATATATATATATAGGTGGTTGAATAAAAATATTTGGACATTATTCATAAAAACTACCTCAAGTTAGCACCAGCAAGCTTGTTAGCTAGACAGTAAGCATCAGCTAACAATATTTACTTATTTTCAGTACGGTTATGAATAAACATTCATGTCTGTCTAACTTACTCGTCTAGTTAATCCAAACAATATAACGTTACTGTTGATAAACAATATAAAAACAGACGTCACATAGGACGTAGCATTTTAATAAAACTGTTAATATTACGGCAGCGGGGAATTTGAACATGCACGAGTTATTTTATTTAATCTGTGTTAGTTTAATGGTTAATTTTTTTTTTTTTAGCTAAAACACAGAGACGCTGATTGATGTGTCTGCATCGTCTGCACTCGAGCATTTCAGTGGGCTTAAATAGATAACTCTTTATAGCGGATTTATTTCCCAAACAACTTTATTTTTAATTAATACTATAGTAGTTCAGTTCCCTTTACATCTTTAACTAGCTGTTAATTTATCAATTGAATGGGTGAACTATCCTCATTAATCGAGCAAACGTGCCCCCTCTGAGAGAACTGGCAGGAGCCGCCACTGCAACTGACAATTTTGACCTAAATATGATTTTCAGTTACAATAATTAATCCTAAATTTCGACATTAATAACTTACTTTTAGCAACATCAGACGCACGCGCGCTCACAAGATCTCCCGGTTCTTATTTCTGTAGACTCGCACTAAACGGTTCATTTGAATCAGTGAGTGGTCGACTCCAGAACAGCTGCACTCGGATAATTCTAATTCGTAAACGAATCGTTTGGTGCGATTTGCGATCCGATTTAAAAGTTTATTTTGAAAAGACTCAGTTCGTTCATGATGAATCAGACACCGCTTCTGCGTGTCGGAGCACGTGATATATTATAGGGAGTAACGATATGTTTTATGAAATGTAGTGAAGTTAAAAGTACGATCTTATGCTTTGGAATGTAGTGAAGTAAAAGTAAAAGTTACTCAAAATAAAACTACACCAGTAAAGTACAGATACTTGAAAAATGTACTTAAGTACAGTAACGAAGTAAAGATACTCCGTTAATGTCCACCACTGATTTTTAACTTGGGCAATATTTAGGATGATATCTTCATCAACAATATGGATTTAAAAAAAGTTTAATTCTGAAAACAGCCCGACCTTAACCAGGATAATAGATTATAAATTTTCTAGCCTGCTTAAATAATCCACCAAAGAAAGTTGTTGAAGATCCCTGATATATATACAGTATATAATTTTATTCTGATCATTTTATTGCAGGTGAGTTTACACTACCATTCAAAGGTTTGGGGTCAGAAAGATTAATTTGTTTGAAAGAAATTTATACGATGGTGCTTTGTTGAGCAAGGGTGCATTAAAATCAGTGAATTCATTTTTGATTTCAAATAAATGCCATTCTTTTGAACTTTCTAGTCATCAAATAATCCTGAACAAATCTATCGTTTCAGCATTGTAATAATAACAAGATGTGTTTCTTGAGCATCAGATGATTTCTGAAGAATTTCGTAACACTGAAATCTGATATAATGTTTGCTATGATATTTTAAAATATATATCAAAATAGAACACCGTTATTATAAATTGTAATATTTTGCAGGATCACCGTTTTTACTGTATTTTTGATCAAATAAATCTTGCCTCGGTGAGCATAAGAGACTTCTTTCAAAAACTTGCCTGTCACACTGTTGACAAAAAAAGTGAACTACTGATTTGTCACCCGGCAGCCATGCTCTGCATGCATTAGATTTCCCTGGCCATGTAACATCCCATCAAATATTATTCTGTCATACACTAGAGGCAGTTAAACGTGATTTCTTTTTGACTTCATGCATTGGTAAAAAATTGAACACTGTGCCTCTGAGCTGCAAAAGACATATTACAGGGTACCTGCCTGACTCTGGAGCGCTGTTTCACCTTAATCCAAATTCAAACAGCTTCCATACATGCTGAACAGACAAAGACCCCCATATCTCAGATGTTTTGAAGTATTTTCTGACAGTTTCAGTGACGTTTGTTACTCTCTGATGACAGATGGGTAATGTTTGCATGCAAATGCACATGTTCCCATATAAATTTTGCATCCCGAGGCCTAGTTTGAGTATGATTACGTGTATGCGTGTCCACTTATATACAATCATCTGTATGTAAATTCTGTCTGAACCTGTTCAGATACAGCGATATTTAGCTTTCATGAGCACACAGAGTCAGTCCCTCATTCTCTAATTGCAGTTCGTCGTAGCCATCTGCCACACACTCGTCTGCTTCTCATCCCTCCTTTCTGTTCATTAGCACAATTATTCTCCCTCCGTTTGTGAGCACAACTCCTTCTGGTCATCCAACAGTCATATAACATTCCTGGCACCCACTAATGGATCTTTGTGTGCTGCGAATAAATGTGTGAAGGCTGTTTCTGGATTAGGCCTCAATGTGTTTTGTTCTCCACTCTTGAGTTTCATTATTACCGAGTGTTAAATTCGGCTCATTAGCTAAACAGCACCATCGGCCAAAGTCCTCGTGTTGAGAAGGTGTTTTCATGGGATTCGGGTGGCAGAAACTTGAGATGTTTTGCAATCCGAGTGCCATTGATTTTACTGTGTATGTGTGTGAGGTGATTGAAGGGTTGTTTAACATTCTCCGTTCTTCTGTCTGAATGCATGAAAGCTCCATGTGCCATTGAGGAATAGTCCTGTGCGCTTTGTGCGAGCACGTACAACGACTGAGGAAAGTAAATGTTTATATTCCGAAGAAAACGAACAAACAGATATAGATCTGCGCGACGCTCCTGAATTGATTTACACATCCACATAAACAAGCCGGCGGGTGAATAAGAGGCATGTAAATAACTAAAACAGTGAATTGCAGGCTTGATGGCCCAGTCAGATTGGATGTATTATAAATCACTCTATTTACATCATTCAGTCTCACTTTAAAGAGCTCTGCTAATCAGCACGCGTCACCCTGGAACTGCCACGAGACAGAAGGTGAATGGGCCGGTCTTCATTGAAATTCATGGATGTGTACTGAGCATGCTCAGTCGGACTCCTCCCTGCATGCCTCATCACACTGCAAGGTTTTAGCCAGACTGATGAGTGACGTTCGTCCCCACAACGACCAAAACATCGTCTCGCTCTGTGAGTCATGCCTTGCGGGCCATCCCACGGGACGCAATTATATGCAAATGAGGGTAATTAAGTCCTTGCGCACTGTGAGACGAGATCAAAATGAATATTTACACTCCTCCTAATAAATCCGTCTATCTCCTTACCCTCTCTCTCTCTCTGTTTCTGCAGGTGGGATGCTTTCTCTGGGGTAATCTACTGGCAAGTGAGATGTTTGCTTGAATCACGCTTCACTGACACTCCCCACTAACAGCAGATTCATGGGAAGTGTGTCATTATTGTTATTATTTCTTGTTTATTATTCGCATTATCATTATTTCAGTGATTGGCACTCGGCTCAGGGGTCTTGTTTGTTGATCGGCTTACTTTTTGGCAGAATTAGACCTAAAAGCCTAACAGAGTGTTTTATTCAGATTGTGACCCAGGGGAAAGAGAGTGAGAGAGTGAAGAGAGTGAAGTGACATTCGGCCAAGTATGGTGACCCATACTCAGAATTTGTGCTCTGCATTTAACCCATCCAAAGTGCACACACACAGAGCAGTGAACACACACACTGTGAACACACACCCGGAGCAGTGGGCAACCATTTTTTATGCTGCGGCGCCCGGGGAGCAGTTGGGGGTTCGGTGCCTTGCTCAAGGGCACCTCAGTCGTGGTATTGAGGGTGGTGAGAGAACTGTACATGCACTCCCCCCACCCACAATTCCTGCCGGCCCAAGACTCGAACCCACAACCCTTCGATTGGGAGTCCGATTCTCTAACCACCAGGCCACGACTTCCCCAAGTCTGAAGTGGAACTGGATGGGATAGTGTTTGCAGACTCACAGATAAAACTTTGATAAAAGTGTATAATAATTCTTATTACTAATAGATTGGTGAAAAGGAAGCAAGATTATTATACTAATCAGGGCATTTGGTTGCTTGCTTGGTTTAGCATAATGCCGGATAGTCCCGACAACAGTGAAATCTCAATGGTTTAAATGAATGACAAGTTTAAGTGCGTTCCATTCATTTTGGTCAGAATAAAATGCACTTGTTAGACAATTTATATTTCTTTCTCTTTTTTTTGTTTTGACTTTTTTGCTTTACTTAAATATAATGAAGAATAAAATATTCATAGTAGGTGCACATTAAATGCTATGTCCGTGTCTTTTTTCATTCTGCCCCAGAGCAGAGGTTTCTAAACCTTTTGTCATCTTTTGTCATCCAAACCCTGTAGACATGAAATATTAATTCAGGGATTACTTCAAGTAAATGTTTCAATTATTTAACAACACATTTGTAGTTTAACTTTAAGAGTGGATTCAAACCTCTTTTTAGTTGTGATCGTGTCTCAGTCCACATTACATTCACACTGGTGATTTTAGAATCATAATAATATTAGTCTTAAGTCAAATTACAAAAATGGATAAAAACTTATTATTGTCTTGTAAAGTAAAATAAATAAAAATGAATATTTGAAAAACATAATGCATTTTATAGTACTAATATTTATGCCTTAAATAATTCAGTCAAACCCTCAAGCTTTTAACATTTCAAATCGTCCAGCTTTATTGTTTATATATTTAAACTGTGTAAATAAAGTGATCCGAGTGCACATGGCTTTCCCACATGCACAGTAAACTCAGTACATGCAGAGATGGCGTTCGCTGCAGTTACTGTGAACAGAGCTGCTCTGAAACACTGGATCATGAGCTGCTTGTGTGTGAATATACACAGTTTGCAAACATATGTTTGGAAATCTCTGCTCCAGAGAACTTGTGGGAATATAGTTTGGTTAATCTGTCTTCTCATAAACCAGTGGAATCAATAGTGTATTCTGGCAAGCTCAATCGCTATTCTTGATCAACAGAACACCGAATGCCTGAATTGTAATATTAAGATTACCAATTACAACTAATTATGATCAATAACAATTTGCTTTGTTAAATCTTTAACTGACATGACTCATTTCTAGCATTCAAGTTGGCCTTCTCATTTGCTCAACTCTTAAATACAATCATTGTGTTCCAGAGTTTTTTGTATGCGTCATAATGATGTTCTGTATTTGGAATCACTAGGTCATGCAGTTTTTTTCTTTGTTTTCAGTGGTGTCTCTGTTGGCTACAAAAAATGGTAAGCTGCCAGACTAGGTGTTCTCATTCCATCTTCCATAAATAGCCCATGTTACAGCATTATGGCATTTTTTAGAGGCAACATTTCCTCATTTTTCATTTCCCATTGTTGTGACCTCCTCTCAATCTTTTCTCCTTCACTTTAACCTTTGATCTTTTACCTCTGCACTCTACATTAATCCTCCAGCCTGTGATTCATGCATCAAATAAGATGCAATGCATCACGGCCAGACGAGGACTCTCAAAATTTCTGAATGCTTACAAAAGACCTGCAATCTGCTCCAAATTCTAGTGAGTTTAAAAAATCCTCACTTTGAGTTACAGATAATAGACGCGTGCCAGTTTATCGGTCATGTCCTGCTTCCTGTCTCCACTCTCTGTTTTATCATTATGGATCTCAGAGGAGCCAGTAACAGATTGGTGCTGAATACGGGAAAGGATTTGGCTGCGTTTTCTAGATTCTTTCAGACGAGCGTTCCCTCGTGAGATGCTGGAGTACTCAACATTTCTCTGAATACGAGATGCAGTTCAAACAAACGTTCACATCTCTGATCGTGTGCAGATTGATGACTCGTGACACCCGTTTTTCATCTAAATATGCTAGTAAACAAACGATTCCGGACAGGCGCAGCATGGAAATGTGCTTTGGATGTCTAAGAGACCTGGAAGTTATGACTGCACACACTTTGTGGCTCCGTTCCGGGTAATATACTCCCAACACATTCAGTCATTATAAACGGACCACGGTCAGGGCCAAATTGACATCAAATGAGGGCTTTGAATTAGGCCTTCTCGTCGGCATTGATTTATGCTCAGTGTTAAATTGCATCTCCTGAGGAGACACGCGTTTAAACAACAGCTTTTCAAGAGCGTAATTGATCTGGTTGTAAGAGATCCTGAAAGGGCTGGAGGCCCTCGGTCAGAAAAACATTCATTTCTCTGCAGAGAAAGAAAAGCATTCGTTTTAAAAACCGATTGCACTTTGTCTGTTTCAAAGGCCAAGATAACGTGCTTTTACCATCATTGCTTACGTGATGGACCATGTCTAATTAGCATAGCACGATCTTATGAGTGTGTTTTGTAATATTCATTTTGATTCCTTCGTTATGTGACACAGGAGAGCCAAAAGTGCTGCACTGCAAACACAATCGGTTTGATGGCCTACATGATGGCATTCATTTGCATCAGTTAATTATTTAATTGTGTGTGGCTTCCCTTCTTAATTGGAATATAGGCTTTGTAATCGGTATGCTGGTGTGGTTTGAGTTTACGATGGCTTGTTTCACTAACTAATGAACGGTATGAGAGCCTGTGGTGTGTAACACAATGTTGCTGATCTGTCCGCCCCAGCGATGTGCCTGCTAGCATGCCCTCTGAGCCCTGCAATTCACCCACTGTTAATGAGATTCTAATATATACGGTACAGTTCAACAAGCACGGAGCTGCCTTTCTGCGCAGGGCTCATGTTCGCTGTGTGTATCTGTGACAATAGTGTTTGTGTGTGTGTGTTTATTCTAATGAGGATCATTGCAGTTTCTGCTGATTGCGGTTGTCTCTAAAGCCAGGTGAGCTTCCTCTAGCGACAGCCGCCTTCATTATTTGAGGAAATCGTTGTAGTCATCACAAACGGCTCTTAATAAAAGCAGTTTTTGTTAACTCAGTCATTATGTAGTCTCCCAAGATGATGAATGGCATCCCAAAAGTGCTTTGAAAGATCAGTTTGTGGTGTGGAGTTTTATATTTTTTATTTTATTTTATTGTTTTTATTCTACACAGAGCAAACCCCCTCAAATTTGTATATGTTCTCTTGAACTCTGACACTTGGAAATTGATGACAACAATAGATTTGATGGGACAAACTTGCATATTAACTGCCACAGCTTGCTAGTGATGGGGAAAATTCAAAATTTTTAACATAGTTTAACAAAATTTGAGACTCTTTGTCCAAGTGTATTAGGGGTTAAACTCGCTCAGTGAATTGTACAAAAATAATTAGGACCTTCTTCAGGTATTTTCTGAGCTTTTTCATTATTACTGACTAATTGATATATATGAACATGTAAAATATATAGAATAATTGATAAAATTGTATATATTTTAATATGATTTTATATTATATTAATATATTATAATTATGATTTGAGTATTCAAATGGTCTGCGTGAAAGCTCCATGTGCCATTGAGGAATAGTCCTGTGCGCTTTGTGCGAGCACGTACAACGACTGAGGAAA
Organism: Carassius carassius; assembly: GCF_963082965.1. Lineage (NCBI taxonomy): Eukaryota > Metazoa > Chordata > Actinopteri > Cypriniformes > Cyprinidae > Carassius > Carassius carassius. The sequence goes on from NC_081759.1 coordinate 39,185,544, forward strand.
GTAAATGTTTATATTCCGAAGAAAACGAACAAACAGATATAGATCTGCGCGACGCTCCTGAATTGATTTACACATCCACATAAACAATTATGATAATTATGATACAATAATTATGATTTGAGTATTCAAATGGTCAAATAGTGAAATTTCTCAACTTCATGGCTATATCCTTACTGTTTGAAATTAGTTGAATGCTGAATTGTTGTGAATAATTGGTGAAATTTTGCTAAATGCAGCTTTGCAATTTTGCAATGTATCTCCAAACTATACAGAATGCAAATTTTGCCTAAATTAAATAACTATTCTCAGACGGCAACCAGTTTGTTGCTGTCTGGGTTTGATTTAATAATTAATCAGAATCAGAAAGAGCTTTATTGCCAAGTATGCTTACTTCTTGCATACTTCTTGAAGATATGTTTAAGTGTGAAAAAAATATTCCATGAATATCATTGCAGGGGTCTCTTAGAGTTGATGATGTCTGTGAGCCTGTGTGCATATAATACAGGAAATGAGGGTAAGACTGCAAGTAAAGGAGACGGAGATACAAGAGAGCCAGTGGTATTTGTTTTAAATGCACAATGCAGTGCATTCAGAAATCTGGGTCAAAAAACATTGATCCCAAATGCTGGGCCTGGCGATTAGATTTGGGAAGAAACAGAATGCATCGGATTCACTTGCTGTATTCATCATTCATGCACTCAATAGCTGGAAATATTTCGTCTGCCAAAGAAAAAAATAAAAGCATGGTTGAAAATACAGCTCCTGTAATCAACAAAAAGGTAGATAATGAGTTAATAGGCCTCAGTTTAAAAGAATTAGGTTTGCCTTTAAACAAAAACAGGGGAAAAAAGACCATGTATGCAGATGCATTTGTTTTGGTGGACGTCAAAGTTTTACAAGACAACATTAACTAATGTTTTGATATATGATCTTTTCTTTATGGTAGATTTACAAGTAAAAACATCAAATGCATGTAAAATAGGAAGGTGGGTATACATTTCAGATCTTGCATTGCCTGTGCCATTGGACCGCACACATAGACAGGTTATTCACTAATTCCTCACTAGGGGTCCTTGTTGTTCCTCTATTTGATCAGAGACTTACATCATGCTAAGGGTTCCCACTCAACAGACTGTTTCTCATACTTAAAATATATCCTGTATTTTTATGTAGCCAATGTCATAGGTTGGATTCCCAGGGAATGCATTTACTGGGGAGATGTAGAAAAGAAAACAGCTTAAACCAACCTTAAGTAGGTTAACTGGCCTTTACTTTGCTTTGTTGGCTGGTTTTTGAGGATTTTCGCATTTTAAAGCTTAAACCAGTTGAGATCAGCAATACAATTGGTCAAATCATGTTTTTTTTTTTGTGTCAGTAGGTAAAATTTACATTTATTTAAAGTCTGTCAGCATGTTAATCTCATATCTGTATAGCCAAATATTAACTTTAACATATAAATATCCAACTGTCCAGTCTTGGAAGGTCTTAAAAATTTAGTTTTGTACAATGAAAATGTTTTAGTTAATGCACAAGCCTCATTGGTTGCAGGGATGAGGGGTTTTCCTTGCTTGTGATTGGCTGTTTTTTTAGTGCACCTGTTCTGTCGGATAACACCATTGGCTAGCCAAGATGCCACTCTTTTTCGCCTCTTCTTCACGCGCTTCTCGCTCTTAGAGCTGGAGTACCAGCTTGACTGTTGGCCTTTCTGTCTCTGGAGAACTACGCGAGTAAGTTCTTAGGGAAAGCGAATATAAAAATCAGACATGTTAACGCAAAAGCAGCGTGACAGGAGCGATGGGAACATTTCAGAGAGAGTCAACGGAGACCACCGGTGGTTTTTCGCTCTCGTGCGCCAAGAGATGGATTCATAGGACGCGCGGAGAACATCACCAACTTCTGCTGCGCGTAACTTCATAACCCCGCTGGTCCGGACCTCTACACTTGCTTTAAACTTTATATACTGAAGGAATAATAGCACCAGAGGAACAATGACAGTGACTTTCCCTGGCTTCTAATAGCGCTGTATCACTTTAGCGAAGCGCTTGGTTCTCGTTTCTCACGGAATTTTGGTGATAGTTAAAGGACGCGGAATTTTGGGGCCAATCTGCCGTCGAGCCAGTTACATTATCACATGACTTTCCACAGGATTATGTTATTTATTCAACAACTTCTCAAACTAGACTATTCATAATGTCGTGTTTGAACAATACACTAGAAGCCAGAAAGCCAAAGATGATCGCTGCACGGATGGCGTTGCTGCAAGCGCTTCTCGTCGCGTCTCTCCACGGAGGTAAAGACACAATGCATGAATAAATTTAGTGAGCATGCTAAAAATGACAAGCATCATTTATGTATTCAAACAAATGTTTGTTGTGAAGCCCAATATCAGTGTGCTTTCACGTCTGTAGCGCAAATGCAAAAAAAAAGTTGGTGCAGGCTGCTCGCTATTCCACTTGACCCATTTTAACATCTTAATTTACACTTGAAATATTTATAGATGAATGCACACACTTCTGTGGTTAGTGGTTCGTGCGGTTTGGTCGTTGGAAGAGACTGGCGCGCAGCGACATCAGCGGTGTGGTTTTGTTGTGCCAAGCGTATAAATAATAGAAATGTTGGTTTCTCACCTTGTTGTTTTGCAGTCTTATAATGAATTATGCATGCACGTAGTTAGCTGGCAAGACAGAGATGTAGAAACGGGACGTTTGAAGCGTACTGCACGAAATATTATAGTTTTATGATAGTGGCACGAGCACATTTATTCTCGGACATTTAGGAAGAGAGCGTGATGTGCAATGCTTTAGCAGTGTATAATTGAATTATTTTTTAATAAGATTATCCGTAAGGTCTTCAATTTCGTCAAAAAAAAAAACATCTTGCTGTGCAAATGAAAGTAAGCTTAATTTCTCCAAGCAGGATTATTTTCTCTTTTTGTCATTAATTTATAATAGCTTGTTAAATGAGATGATGTGCTGGGTAACAGATGCATTTAATTTTTTTTAGCCTCTATGTGAACAGTACTGTTATATTTGAGAATTGAATACATAGAAAGATCTTTTCTGTGCTGAAGGTGAGCCACCCTATTTTCACTGTCCACAAAGCAAGAGACAGTGATGAAATGAGCAGACTTGTGTCCCAGCATCGTGCTGTTTTTATTCATCCTCTCCAGCTGAGGACCCACAGTGGCCTTCACATCTATTTTTACTTACACAATCCCAGCAAGTCTGAAACTGGACATGTCATACAAACAAACAATTAGGCTGTGGGTGTGAGATAGAGATGGACAGAAAGTGTGGGGGATTGCAAAATTAGAAAGAATGTGTTGAAGAACGTGAGGGATGACAAGTTTGTCCAAGTGTGTGAGGGCTTGGACGGTATCAGAGATGTTGACTCTGGAGACAGCACTTGCTGATCAAGCACCAAAATTGTCATCATCATCATTACTGTTTTTTTTTTCTCCCCAGCCTCCTTCCCTGCAAACGTTGCCTCATACTGCTGTGTGTAATGGACTGCATGCAAAGAGTACATCACTTTCAAGTTCAGACAGCATGTGGTTTGAATGCATGGAATTGTGTCCGGTGAACTGTGCAATATCCACAGGAATAGTTGCAGATTTGTGTTTGTAGAGAACCGCGCAGTGTTTGCAGGTTAGCGGCTGTCGGTAAGATTACGAAAGTGCCAGTTGTTTGATTTATTTATGCTTTTTCTTTTAGACTACAGAACTGCTGACATACAGTAGGATGGACTTTTCGAATTGCGCAGCATATGAGGAATGGAAGCAAGAAGCAGAAAACAGCTTATAATGTGCATGTGTCTGTGTGATGTGCCAGTGTTTGATGACTGAGGAGGCAGATCTGTGAGTGAGTTACAGCAAATTTGCAATTTGTCTGCAATTGAAGGGCTGAAAACGCACCTGTTCTCAATGACGACATCGATAAATCAGTTTGATGAAAGGTTTTTGTTGCTTCAGGGAGTTTTAGGAGCTTAATTGACAAAAGCAGATGGATGTTTACCGAAGGACCGTCTTCCAAGTAGGGCTTAGAGCTCATTTTCCTAGCTGTGCGAAAACTGACTGTGAAATATCTCTCGTCTTCAGCTTCCCCTCCCTTCAGCGTCTGAGGGCAGATATCTGTGTGTTTCAGGGCTCAACCGCAGGTCTGAACAGTTGTAACAAAACCAGAGGTGTTATTAAAACTGTCAGACTATCAGGCTGTCAAACACCGTTGCCTTTGCCATGCCACACACACACACACACACACACACACGCACGCACGCGTAGACACACACACTGGCCGTGTCTGGAAGCCAGGCCGAACTAGGGGCCCATATGTTTGAGGGTTGGCTGACACCAGGGAGATGATTTGCTCTAGGGAGACTGTGAAGCCTAAATCTCTTTCGCTCGTTTTTCCTCGTTCATACAAACACACACAGCCGTGCAGGCATTCAGGCATGCTTATGTGCACAGACACACCCCCTCGGTGGGTTTTCTTGCTGACAAACTTTCTAGCAAAGCAATAAATAGTGCATTTTTGCTTTGTTTCTTCAATTCATCAGATTAAATTCGAGATACACAGCTAGAAGTGAGAGCTGCGAGTGTGTGCTTTTAATAATCCATAGTCAAAGAGGGGTAATCAAGAAGATATTTCCCCTCAGATTGGCATCCAGAGAGAAAAGAGGGATAGTGGACGGGAGGGGGGCAGTAATGACTGTGATCATTATCTTCTGTGTGTTTAATTGAGATAATGACCCTGAGGAAGACAGTGAAACTCCCATAGGAAGGATTTCTTTCTTTCTTTCTTTCTGCCCCCCTTTTTCTTTCATTTTCCCGTCTATTTTTCTCCTTTCGATTTCCTAGAAGTGACTGCATGAAATTCATCAGTTTTGATAGCCCCGCTTCCAAGATGGCTCTATTTAGTTTTATTTATTTATTTGTTTATTCTCAATTTTGTTTATGCGCTATAACCTCGAACAAAGAAGAGTTGTTATCCGGGAGTCTAAAGGTAAATGTTTCCTTAGAAATCCTCTGTTCCCTTTACGAAATACTTAAATGCGATTCTGTCACTTCTAACCCTCAGAGGCGGAGAGAAAGAAGTTTGCTGAGACCGAAATGATTTTCCATTACAACTGCAGAAGGACCAGTTAGCGAGTTCCCATTTTGCAAACGTAGTAAAATTGAAAACTTTAATCTCAGCAAATTGATTTCAGTCGGATTCAGAAAGGAAGAATGAAGAGGAGTGGGGGGGGGGGGGGGGAATCATTAGATCATTGGAGCATGACTGTACCATGGGACTTTAGGAATTTGCGTATAGCGGTGAGAAAACACAACGAGGCTTCACTTTTATTAATTCATTCACTCATCCTGTGACTTTGTGAAGAAGATTTTTGCATTAGGGAATGGCAAGTGGGTAAATACAAAGTCATAATGAAGAAGAAAGACAGACTGTGAAACAAATGGCAGCAAAAGCAAGACTGGATGGACTGATAAAGAAGGAATGAATAAATTGATTTATGACTCAAGAATTTATGCACATCTATATTTTATCCTTTTGTTTTCTGGAAAACTTGCTTTCGCCTCCATTTCACTATCTATTTGCAGATTGCCGGAAGGTATTTATCTGTCATTAAGGACTCTCAGCCAGCAGTTCATTTAACACATACATGCCCTTAGAGCTCCTGAGAAATGATTGCCATTATCGCCAGCTAGACTCCATATACTCTCTTTAGGATGTATTGTAGCCATATAGTATTGGCTCTGGAAATTAAAGTTGCACGTTTGTGTTGCTAGTTGGCTATCACTCTCTTTTTCTTTCTCTGTATCGATTGGACTTGGTTCTTTCTCTGATGATGATGTGAGAAAGGGAGCGCGAAGGAGGGGGAAAAAGAGGATACTGGAGGTGTTAGAGGTGGCTCTTGTTTGTGTAGATGGAATAATTAACGCTCATTAAGAGGGTGATGAGAGGCTTAGGGGTGATGCTACTTGTTAGGATAATTAGAGTCAAATAGGCCTCATTATGCAAATTGGGAGGAAGTGTGATTCTGTCAGTGTTTACCTGAACTCTGTCGTACTGATGACCTCAAATAGAGATGACAGTGTCGAGTGAAGCAGAGCATCTAAAGAAAAGCATAATGAGCTGTTATAGGGTGAGAGGAAATAGAAATCAAATAAGCAATGATCTATTTAAGAGATGCGAAGGAGAAAAACGAGTAATGAGGTGACAGAAACGAGGGAGGATGGATGAAATCTGTAATCTGTAATCAGATATAAACTCTGAGGGCAATAAAGAAGCAGCTCCATTTTCAGGGAAATGAAATGTTTCTCAAATTATTTTACCGTAGAGAGATCGCCGGATAAGCTTTTCAGGCCAACTCTGTCGCAGAAAGAAAAACATCTCTCTGTATAATAGGATGGGTGAAAATAATATAACAAAATACGATGCCCTTCCAAGCAGCAGTGTCAAAGCAAACACCGCGAAGACCGCTCCATGTGTCAGTGTTTCCCGTTCCTCTAGAGAGCACTTGCGTGGTGGCCTGCAAAGCTTTTTAAAGCATTGGACGCCGAGACTGTGAAATGTCGCAGGTATGGGATTTTATATATTTATGAGGCTTGTGTGTGTCTATGGTTGTCTGTAAGGCACCGACCTCTACTGTGGCTGTACTAACTACTAAGGTGTGTGTGTTGTGTGTATGTGTGATGGATCGAGGCTCTCGTTAACCGCAGGCCTCAGTTGGTGATTACTTCTAAACATGTTGCCTGTCCTGCTGAGTTTTGGCACCATGGTACACACACACACACACACACACACACACACACACACATGGTTAAGACCTAAATGACTTTGCTCAGAGTTGGGTGGAGCGCTCACAGCGCTGTGTGTGTGTATATGTGTACAGCTCTCCTTGGCACTAGATCACTCCATCACTTTGCCTGGCATACGTTCTGTCAGATGGTCTGTCTGCTTGGCGTGACCTCACTGCTCTCTGTACGCCTGCGATGCAGTAATAGATAAATAATGCTTCTGTTCACAACATAAAAGCTTCCTTGGTGAACAACTTAAAATAGAAAGCAACAAATTAAAATTCTGCATGGTGCAAGAGTATGTTCTGAATGATTTACGCCCTCTCATTGGCAATTTCCGTTTCTCTCTGTTGTTGGCCAGATGATGGACCCACTCTGTGTTGTTCTAAGAAATAGTTTTGATTGAAAACAACCGTTTCATTTAGCCAATTAGAATACAAGAAGCAGATGAAGTCATGTCAGCTTCTTTTTGAAAACCATATAGAATGTAATTGCATGTAGTTCAGTTTAAGCCCTTTTTTTGTTGAGCCATGATGTTGCAAAAACTAAGAATGAACTAAGAAAATGATCAATATACCACATATAAGAGTATATTGTGAGTTCCCCAAAATGACCTTTGATGTTGTGAACACTGAAATTAAAACTGAGACCGTGTGTCATGGAGCGGCTGATGATCCTAAATATCCTGAAGATTGCAATGCGTGATTTGTGTCATCCATGGAAATTACTGATAAACTCTTGGCATTTCTACTAACTGTACCTGTCCCTGAGACAGTCACATCCTGTGTGTGTGTATAATAATGCACCTCTACGAACACCTACGTCCTTGCGTCACATGGAAACACACACAGGCTCACAATGATATTGATGCACATCTGACATTTTGAGGCTCCATTCGTCTTGAGAGGTAGGATTGAGGGGGTGTGGGGTGGGACCGGTGACATTTCATGCAGCCATAATGTTATTCATTATGGCAGAGGGGCACTGGAGAGGGTACAGCGGGCGCTGCCTGTGTGTGCCACAACCCATCTGTCTCTTTGCCCCCCTCTTTCTCTTTCTCTTTCTCTTTCTCTTTCTCACTCTCTCTCACTTTCTGTGGGCGAAATGGCAGCAGCATTTTTCCCTTCACCCCGAGGCCTCAGAGATATCCCTGCCTGCTTTCCCCTGATAAGACAAACCTACAGCACTTACCTTTCCCTCGCTCCTCTGCTCTCTCTTCTCCAGCCTCTGCTTTAGGAGACAGAAAGTACCAGTGCTTTGAGTGGGTCTGCTAACATGTTAGGAGTGATGGTACAATGCCAGTTAGTTACGTAGCAAAGTAAACAGACTGCAACTGTTCAAAAGTACAAAGCAGCAATTAATATACACCTTGTGAAATGCTTGATGGTTGTTTGAGTGGTGTTGTATAATCAGGTTTGTTTAGCTTGGTGTGCAGCGGTTGCATCGGTAAGAGGACTGAATGAAGGCTCAAGTGGTAATTCTGCTGCACTTACCTCCCTTTTTCTACAAGTCAGTTACATCACCTTATTAATATTCATGAGGCAAGTTGATAGTCTCACACTTTTTGAACAAACTTATTATTATTATTATTATTACTTCTCGTAACTAGCTTGCTTTAGGTAGTATATTAATATATTTCTAAATATTAAATTCAAATGTTTGGGGTCAGTAAGACTTTCATTAAGATAAATTTTAATTAAGAAAAAGTTCTTTGGAGTTTTCTGTTTGTCAAAGAATCCTAAAAAAGTTGTTTTCCCCATTGATATGCTATATTTATTTTGAGCACCAAAACTGCATACTAAGATCATTTCTGAAAGATCATGTGACTCTGAAAATTTGATTAATGGCTGCTGACAGTTTTTTCTTCTACTTTGTCATCACAAGAATAAATTATATTTTATCTAATTTTGCGATATATATATATATATATATATATATGTGTGTGTGTGTGTGACCCTAGTCTTAAGTGTAAATTTGTCAAAATTGGGATACATCTAAAAGCTGAATAAAAAAGCTTGCCATTAATGTATTGTTTTGTTAGGATCGGACAATATTTGGCTGAGATAAAACTATTTGAAAATCTGGAATCCTAGGGTGCAAAAAAAAATCAAAATACTGAGAAAATCCTTCAAAGTTGACCAAATGAATTCTTAGCAATGCATATAACTAATCAAAGATTACGTTTGATATATTTACGGTAGGAAATTTACAAAATATTTTCATGGAGCATGGTCTTTACTTAATATCCTAATGATTTTTAAAAGAAAAATCCATAATTTTTACAGTGTATTTTTGGCTATTGCTACAAATATACCCCAGAGACTTGAGACTGGTTTTGTGCCCCAGGGTCACATATAATATATTGGCCTCTACACAAAACAGTCAGTCTGGCTAATTAACTAATTAATTGCCATTTTGTATATAATTACGTTTATATTGTGTAATTACAGCAATCTGTATGAGTGTCATTTTTCCTAGTATTAAACTGCATACAGTAATTGCATTATTTACTTCAACATTTCCATCCATCTTCCACCATTCTCCTTGGATATAAACAAGGGCTTTGACAATAGCAAAACCTATTTGGCTCCTATTAAAAGTAAGCTTTTATTGTTATGATGATGTTTTGTTTTTGGTCATTTGTGTCTACTTAATGTCACCATACGCTTACGGACTCCTCTATCCACGTGCTGTTAAATTGCTCCGAGTTCTTTCCGCTCTCCATATCTCTCTCTGTTTCTCCCAGCTGACTGTTTAACTGCTGTTTACTCGTTTGCCATTCCTCAGAGAGGTAATTAAGGATGGTACAAAGAGAAAAAGAGTGAAAAAGGAGAGTTGGTTTTATTACCACTGAGTTCCACTTGCAGTCAAATGCTATGCGTGTCTTTCCTCTTCTGCTTGCTTCTCTTTTTCCGCCTGCCTCCGTTTTTGCATTCCTCTTTCTCCCTCTCTATCTGTCTTTGTGCTGTCATACAGTTCTTTGGCATGCACTCTCTCTAAATTTCACTCACTGTCTTCTTTCTGTCTCTGTTAAACCTGTTCTCTCTTGTTAGAGCAGAAAGGACGTCCAGAACTGTGTGGTAGAGTGAAGTTTAGCCCAGGGCTTAACCTGTAAGTATCACTGCAAGCAGACGGCAAGATTGAAGATCAGCCTGTATGGGCCTCTCTCAAGAGGGAGGGAAAAGAGAGTGAGGGAAATTGAGAAAGAGAGAAAATCCTTGTTCAGGACTTGTTCACATCTCTATAGATCAGAGTCAAAATCTTTTAGTTTTGAGCTGCCGATCTCCTCCCTGAAGCCTTCACAAGAAGAGGAGAATCATCCTCTCTGGTTTTTCTTTTTGACCATCTCTCATCATTGGTAAAATAGTTCTCACATTCTGTGCTTAGCAGGTTTAAAGTAAGCCTTTGGAAGTTTCTTTCCAAACTGTTCTGAAAGAACTCCATGCATGCATGCACAAAGGTTCTCATACTAGATTGTATCTAACAGTATGGGTTTGTTTTTGTGTTTTTTTTAGGTGTGTGGGAAGGTTTGAGGCTGTGTGTAGAAGAAAGAAGGATTTTCTGAAATGTATATTTTGCCATCCACATGGATTTCTGTATGTAGAGCATTGGAAGAAGTCTAAATGATGTGGGCATTCCCTGTTGAAAGTGACTGTAAGTGTGTGTGTGTGTGTGTGTGTGTGTGTGTGTGTGTGTGTGTGTGTGTGTGTGTGTGTGTGTGTATGAAAGTGAGGTTTTGTGTGTTTGAGGGAGACGGAGAGCGCTTGTACTACTTTAAATATTCAGTGAGTGTGTTATTGTCTAAAGTAGCTTTGTGTCCCCAAACTCCCAACCATATAATCACAGAAGAACAATGCACTGAACATTAAGAGTGTGAGAGAGGTAACTTAAGTCAAGTCAGATGACTCTCGTCACCTCATCCATTCCCTATTCTTCTGTCCAATATCCTTCTCTTTGTACCTGAATTTTGCTGTGAAAAGTGTGTTTGAGTAATTTGCCTTGATGCTAATCTGATACTGGAGAGCGTGCTAATGTGGCCTGGCAAGCTTCTCTATTTACAGAGTGATAGAGAAAGAATGAAAGAATGGAAACATCAGTTTCTTCCTCAGCCTCCTAACCTTTCTTTCAACCCAAACTTCATCTAATTTAATCATTCATTGTCTTTTTATCTGTTGACGTCATTAAAAAGTACAAAAGGTCAGTGCTGTGGTTTTCATGTGAGCGACGCAAGTTCAAGTCCAGCTTGTCATTTATATCTTTTCTGCACTGTTTCTTGTCCTATCTCTCAGCGCCAAAGGCCTAAAATAGAACGGTCTTTTTTTTGTACAGAATGTTAGTGCTGTCTTCCAGTTCTGAAATTGGCGGCATGATGCTAGTGTGTTCTGGGTGGTTGGCAGAGCATTGCTGCACGGTTGCTAGGTGGTTGCTTGCTGGCGCAAGTCAAAAGAGCCCACTTGCAAGTCTCTGATATTCTGGAGATATCCCTAGATATAGCTTGAGTCCCTCCTTCAATTCAAGTCTAAGGATTTTTTTCCCACGCATTTTATCATCTTCCAGGTTGAAATCATAGGTCTGACTTAGAATAGCACACTTCTCAGTGAGCTGCACTATTTTCGAGGTATCATTCATATCAGCAGCACAAACAGTGTAGTTTAATACAATAGGCGTTTTAAACCGAAAACCTAAATATATGCAATAGTAATAGTGATTCCTGCCTTAGCAGGCAGCCCTATTAAACACATGACTCATGTTTTTTGCATTGTGTGCAAGTTTTGTTTCCTTCTAGGTCATTGAACCGAACCCAGTTGCTTAAATCTCAAGATATGCAATATATTCTGGTTCTCTTTCTAAAAACAGCATTGTCTGGAACCCGGCAGGGCTCAGGGACTGAGAGTTTTTCTGTATTTCCTCCCTCATCTGCCTACACATGCATCTCACTTTACAGAACCAGTAGACTGTAAGAGCACAGACTCTCAAAGCAGTTCATGTTTATTTGTATAGCGCTTTTCATTGCAAAGCAGCTTCACAGAGAATTTGGTAGTTTTGTATGTTGGTTCAGGGTTGTCTAATCTTAGGTCCTTGGAAGGGTCGGCATTGAAGCTTGTGCAATTTCTAGTTACCTTGGGCTTCAGTAAGATCAATTCCATGCGATATAATTAAATTATAATTATTATATATATATATATATATATATATACAGTACAGACCAAAAGTTTGGACACACCTTCTCATTCAAAGAGTTTTCTTTATTTTCATGACTATGAAAATTGTAGTCACACTGAAGGCATCAAGGGCTATTTGACCAAGAAGGAGAGTGATGGGGTGCTGCGCCAGATGACCTGGCCTCCACAGTCACCGGACCTGAACCCAATCGAGATGGTTTAGGGGTGAGCTGGACCGCAGACAGAAGGCAAAAGGGCCAACAAGTGCTAAGCATCTCTCGGGGAACTCCTTCAAGACTGTTGGAAGACCATTTCAGGTGACTACCTCTTGAAGCTCATCAAGAGAATGCCAAGAGTGTGCAAAGCAGTAATCAAAGCAAAAGGTGGCTACTTTGAAGAACCTACAATATGACATATTTTCAGTTGTTTCACACTTTTTTGTTATGTATATAATTCCATATATAATTCCACATGTGTTAATTCATAGTTTTGATGCCTTCAGTGTGAATCTACAATTTTCATAGTAATGAAAATAAAGAAAACTCTTTGAATGAAAAGGTGTGTCCAAACTTTTGGTCCGTACTATATATATATATATATATATATATATATATATATATATATATATATATATGTATATATGTATGTAAAAATGTACGAAATAAAGTGTATATTTTAAATTCAGCCTATTTGTGTAATTTATTTATATTATTTGTTTCAGACATCAACCATCCTGCTCTCTGGAATGTCTGTAATGTCATCGGCCATAAAAATAAAAAACACACATTAGTTTGCCACTAGTGCTGATTGGTCTCAGTGTTAAGAAAGTTCATGGTATCCTGTGAGTGTGTTCATATGTGTGCAAGAGACAGATACATCAACCTAGCTCGGGCACTCAGGCACAGCTTAGGGAAGGTCCCTGGGATAAAAATGAAATTACATTCGATATCAGAGGTTAGAAATCCTCACCACTCCATTTGGATTAGATCAGATTGGTGTGAGTTTGTGTGTGCATGTGTGTTTGTACATTTGCCAAAGGGTATAACCAGGCCAGACAGGCTAAGTGTTGTCTGTGTGAAAGAGAGAGAGAGAGTACTGTGAGTCAGAGAGAGAATCAGTGGGCTAAGATTACGTGTCAGTAGTACTCCTTTAAATTTGAGTTTTTATTAAAACGGTCAATAAACAGACAAAAGCACTTCATTTTTACGAAGACCAACATGGCTCCTCTGAGAGCTGTTACCAGGCAGGGGAATAAATAGCATGAATATCAGCATAATGGCTTTGGAGGCAACAGAGAGAGAGTCGAACGCTTCCCCAGAAAAAGAAAACAAGTCAATCCCAAATTCAATCTCTCCTGCTCTCCCAAAGCCTAGCCATGCTGTGATGAGGAAGCACAGAGCTAATGTGCCTGTTATTCTGTTCACAGAATTCTTTTCATGTTCTTTCCCCTTTTATATTTTTGTTCTTGCGTAATTTGGTGCCTCAGATATTTGGAGCAGTCAAATTAAAAACACATCAGAGAATTGTGGGAAGTGCAGTTTAGCCTGGGTGAGTAAGCACCTTTTTTTGAGATTTGGAGCTTAACTTGCAAGGGCCCTGATGACTGCTTATATTCCTTTTGCATTTTAACATTCACATTCATATTCATTTTAAGCATCTGTGCATCTTTTTATGCATATACTACCACAGGAATCAGTGCAGAGAAACTGCTCTTAAAGGAATAGTTTATCTGAAAATGAAAATTCAGTTATCATTTACATAAACCCATGTGACTTCCATAGAACACAAAAGGAGAAATTTTACATGTATTGGGTGATCTTTTGCAAACAGGGACATGAGATTGTTTTTTGTTTAGTTTGTTGAACTATTTTATTTTATTTTAGACATTAAGATTTAATAATGCCAAAGTTAAATACTAGCTAACGACACCTTGAAAGGGATAGTTCACCCAAAAATCTAATTTTTGCTATAATTTACTCACACTCACACTTACACTTAGGGAAGTCGTGGCCTAATGGTTAGAGAGTTGGACTGGCAATCGAAAGGTTGTGAGTTCGAGTCCCGGGCCGGCAGGAATTGTAGGTGGGGGGAGTGCATGTACAGTTCTCTCTCCACCTTCAATACCACGACTTAGGTGCCCTTGAGCAAGGCACCGAACCCCCAACTGCTCCCCGGGCAGCCGCAGCATAAATGGCTGCCCACTGCTCTGGGTGTGTGTTCACAGTGTGTGTGTGTGTGTGTGTTATCACTGCTCTGTGTGTGTGCGCACTTCGGATGGGTTAAATGCAGAGCACAAATTCTGAGTATGGGTCACCATACTTGGCTGAATGTCACGTCACTTTCACTCATGTTGTTCAAAACCTATATGACTGACTTTCTTCTTCAGTTAAAGAAATGCTGGCAGTGATACGGTTTAATTACAATTCACCTCCATTATATGTACAAAAAACAAAACAAAACAAAAAAAGACCTGTTTCTCAAATTATTATCTTATGTTCAACAGAAGAAATAAAGTCAGTAGGTTTGTAGTCTCAAGGCCTTTTTTATTTTTTCATTTATTTTTTTACCCCGTTGCTCTGGCGAAATGGTCCATCCAATTAGATTTGAGCTAAGATCACATGCTTGGAGCAGCTGCTGTTGCACAAGAGCGAGAGTGGTTGCGCTGTTTCCACAAACGGTGTCCAAAAAAGCAAATACCGTATTTTTCGGACTATAAGTCCCACCTGAGTATAAGTCGCATCAGTCCAAAAATACGTCATGAGGAAAAAAACATATATAAGTCGCACTGGATTCTAAGTCTCATTTATTTAGAACCAAGAACCAAGAGAAAACATTACCGTCTACAGCTGCGAGAGGGCGCTCTGTTTATTAGGGGTAGACTACAGGAGCACTGAGCAGCATAGAGCGCCCTCTGGCGGCTGTAGACGGTAATGTTTTCTCTTAGTTCATTTCTCTCGGTTCATGTCAAATTAATTTTGATAAATAAGTCGCACCTGACTTTAAGTCGCAGGACCAGCCAGACTATGAAAAAAAAGTGTGACTTATAGATATTTTCTGTGTTTTATGCAGCTCATTATATTTTTATGACAAAGAATGTTTATGACAAATAAGAAGCAGCTGGCATTCAATCCATTATAAAACATACATAGAGTGCATGTCTGTCTTAGGGCTGTCAAAATGGCTGAAAAACTAAATTCTAAAATTTGTACTTAAATATTAACAAAATGCAAATTATTTTAAAATTTAAAATGCATAATTTCAGTTAGGGTGAAAAAAAGCTTTTGGCTTCTCTCCTGAGGCCAGAGGAGGGATCATCGAGCAAACCATTACTAATGTACATTTATTCAAAGCATAAGAAAACATGACTATCTGTGAAAAAAGTGTGTAATGTTTAAAATAATGTTTATGAACATTATAATTAAATTGCTTAAACGGCTATAAACAAAACTGCATCATGTATGTATGCATAGTTTAAAGGTCCCGTTTTTCATGGGTTAACAAAAGTTAACAAAAGTTAACAAAGCTAAACAGCGTCGCCATTTGTGTAATAAGTTACAGAAACTGTTAAGCGCACCAACTTAAATAATAAAATACACCGGTTGTGGTGCATAAACAATGCCTTCTCCAGACAAAGAGGGAACTGCTCCATCTTTCAAGAATAATCTTTGTGCGAATCCGGCATTAAACTGATTGAGATTGAGGAAGCTGTCCTCAGCAAAATGTGCTGCACATAGTTTTACATGTGGATTATAATTTTCAGGAACAGAGTTAAACATAAATTGTAACCATTAATCTCCAAGTACAGCGTCCCTGGGAAGCCCAAACAAAGGTGATTGGATGCCGAGATGAAAATAACAGCATTTCGATGACAAGGCGACAAACACGAACGCAGGTCTTCCTCTTCTCCGTCAGAGCGCAACAAGACCACGCCCCCTTTTTGTGTATTCCTGTGGGCGGAGATTAGTCAAAAAAACTGTTTTAGTGACGTCATTACTGCAGGAACTAGAGGGATGTAGTCCAAACGGGCCTTTTTTTTGTAGGCGAATTCTGTTAAATAAAATATCTCGCTTGGCATTGAACTTTGAGCTTTAGAATTTTACAGATATTATTTATACTCTAACAACAACATTACACACTAACTAAAGTTTGAAACATGGGATCACGAAGAACGGGACCTTTAACACAAAGGTCGGAAAGCCAATCACAGAGTATATTTTTGAAAACATAAGATGCTACGGGGAGGGGATAAAACCCACCATTAAGCCTCGAGATATGTTTTTAATAAGTTACATTAATTTTACATGGCTTTCTAAAAATGCGTCTCTCTTGTGCGAGATGCGAGTTAGTTTTGACGTAAACAAGATCTTCTCTGCATTGTTCTGTTATTCTGCAATATTTCAGGAATGTGTGCTCGCAGTCAGCGTAGGGTCACGAAGCAGAGCCAGGCGAAAGTATAACTCCTGCTTTAAGTGAGCGCATTAACTCCTCGTCTGCACCCGCTCTCTTTGAAATAGTAATCCTTGCCACATTTCTTGTTAACATCTTTAATTTATCGCTGTCTCGTTTGTATTTGGCCAGTTTGGAGAGAGCCTCAACAAACCTGACCAGTCATGCGTTTGCAATCACGGGAACTTGAAGACACTTGTATAAGCACGGATGGGTGACATGAATGGAGAAGGCTCCAGATCGGCAATGTATTATTTGGTTTCCCAACAAGGTCCATCGCCCAACACAAAATCACTTTGCTGAATGCATAAACTGTATTTTCCTGGGCTCAAACCCTGCCAATCTGAGGGAAACGCTGTGTATGGCGTTTAAGGTAATTTGTAAATTACCATAGATTATAGTCTAAATAAAACAATTGCTAATTATTACTGTTATTACACTTGTATACAAAACAAGTGTGCGAAGAGTGCATGACGTCATGTGCACTACCGCCGGTGGACAATAACAGCCCTATGCATATCTGAGGAAAAATGCATTGCTGGTCAGCGCCACCTAGCAGGCAGGTGTGAATTAGCAGAAATTGATCAGTTGGCGCTTGGTGTAAAAGCACCGTTCATCAGCAATATATATTCGTCAGATATATGGGTTTGGAGGGACATGAATGTGAGTAAATGACAGATTTTTCATCTTTGAGTGAACTTTTCCTTCACTGCTAATATCAGGCCATGCTTTACCCAATGGTTTGCTCAGATCAAGACTTGCTGGTGCCACCTTGTTCATGAAAGCAGGTCTAAAATTTTTCTGGATTTGTGTGCCATTGAAGGCTGCAGGAACAATAGAAGACAGTCCTTATTTGACATCGGTTTCTAAGTTCAGATGCAGCAAAGCATTAGTAGCAAAGTGGACCTGATCAGACCTCGAACTCGCAGTGTTCAGTGATCCATGCTAACATTATCATCTGCTCATTTACCTGGATATACTTTTATTCATCTACAGGGAGACCAAAGTCTGTCGGCTTATGTGTTATCACACCTTTTGACCTTTTTCTGTCTGTGGAAGCCATCACAGCTGAGAGGTCGCAGCATCACTCTTTCAAGTCTTGTGTTTAGGAAGAGTTGAATGCTGAACTTCCCGTGTGACAACTCACCGCCTGAGGTATTTTTTTAAAGCTGTGTATCAGGGGTTAAAAGCATTTTCACAAAAAGTCTGAGGAATCTTTCACTGTGAAAATCTGCTCAGTCTTTGGAACCCTCTTTGGTCTGTTACACACAGCCGCGATTTCGGTGCGCCTCAAATCCCTACCTGCGAGTCCTGATGTATTCTCTCACATCCCAGGTGAGAGACGACGTCCTCATTTGAGTCTTAGCTTTTCTGAGAGGAGATCCAAGAGTTGAATGCAGACGAACGTTAACCTTGATTGAATTTGACTCTGTGAAATCCCAGCAGAGACACAGAGAAGGACAGAAAGGAAAGAAAGAGTTTAACAGGAGGGGACACGCACACACATGAGAATGACGGGAAGAGAAAGACAAACAGGGAGGGAGGGGTAGTCTGTGAACCATGTTCATTTTAATTAATCTCTTCTGTTAGTCAGAGCTGTATTTTTAGTAGTATTGTGAGTGAACTACATCTGGTCTCTAGGCCCCAAGGTGAAGCAGGCCGGTCTACGTACTGAACGTGTTTGTCTGTGTGATGACATTATGTTAATGTGCTACGGTGTATGAGTCTGTGTGATTTTTATTCATTCACTTTTGTAGTATTTTACCCCCACCCTCCACCCCCAACAACCATATATAATGTTATAAATATACGTTAAATTAGAGCTGAAGATCTTAGCCTGAACCCGATGGGAACCGATGGGACCCGACAGGTTCGGGCTTAATTTATATCATCTTACACGGGCTCGGGCCAGGCTCGGGCTTGCCGAACGGTCATGTGATGTGTTTCGATTAGCTCGAGAAAGATGCGAAAATGGATGCTGAGTAGGTGAAACTGAGGCTTGCCTCTGGCGATTACGTTTTGGTTGCACCAGCAACTAAAGCAAAGTCTGGGGTGTGGAAAAGTTTTGACCATGTTTATAATGAGAATAATGAATGAATAATGACGCACCATCAGTGAGCGCAGGAACGCGCTGAAAACATCTACAGTGGATTCATCATTTTCCTCCACAAAAACATGTAGACCTAGCCTAATCTCTGTGAGTAAAGGTTTTTTAAATGATAACTAAATATTCATTGAGTCTTAAATGCATAATGTCGAAAGAGTATTTACGGTAATGTTGGCATTATTCTTTTATTAAATGTCCGGCGGAGCCTTATCTTAATTTTGTTATTGCCAATCTTAATTTAAAATTTATCTTAATTTAATTTGTTAAAAAAGACTTGTTTTATTGGTGCGTTGGTCTATTTATAGGCTAAATTAGCCTATGTCTATTTAGAGTGCTGAGATGTTAAGATGTTACAGAGGACTTATTTTATTTCTTTATTCCAACTTCCAAGTGGTCTAGTCTACGTTAGTTATGAATAAATTATGTTAAAACATGTATAAATGACTCATTCTTGACAAAAGGCAAAAGAGCTGCGTGTGTGCGCACATTTGAATAATGTCGGGCTGTAAACGGGTTCGGGCTCTTAAAAAGCTGTCAATCAAAATGTACCTGTCTGGCTTGGGTCCTGTCGGGCCTAACTTTTATGGCCTGATTACAGCTCTACGTTAAATATAACGAAATTTCCCAAAAACGGGGGTAATTTTTTTTTTTTTTTGACAATTTACCCGTCTCTAACAAATAAAATGAATAGGCTTTTTTTTACTACTATATATTCAAGATCTATACACTCTCAGAAATAAAGGTACAAAAGCAGTCACCGGGGGCAGTACTTTTTCAAAAAGTGCATGTTTGTACCTAAAGCACCCATTTTGGTACCTTAAAGTTACGTATTAGTACTTAAAGTGTATATTAGAACCTAATATGTACAAACATGTACCTTTTGAAACGGTACTTCCCCAGTAACAGCTTTTCTACCTTTATTTCAGTGTTGGCAAATCTCTTTCAATAGTTTTTTTTTTTTTTTATATAAAGTAATAAAAAAACTAAAATGGACCAATCAACCAAACTGTAAGTAACAAACACTGATAGTACAACAGACTTTCAGAAGATGAAGACAATACAGCTTTATTTATATGAAAATGTTTGTTTGCATCTTTAACTCACACGACTGACTTTATTATGGTTAAATTTCAGCATGCATTTTAAACAACTCCCTTTTGACCACTGACGTGTGAAGTAAACACCCCAAATGTGTTTGTGTGAGTATTTTTGAGCATGCGTGAAAGTGGTAATAATGTAATATTCTTGTCAGCAGTTGTAGGATGTCCTGGTCTCACCTTGCTAGCACACAGCATGAAATCAGAGCAGAGTGAATACACATACACAGGCATAAGCCAGAGAGGGGGGGGTGGGGGGCGGCGTTAAACTTTAGTAAAATTTCAGGACTGTACTTTCTGAATTTTTTTTGCTATGAAATTAGAGCTGTGCAGGTTAAAAACATAGTGCTGACATATGTAATATGTCTATAGGTGTAAATCCAGTTGTGTAGATCAAGATTCATAACATGCTATATAACCAGCAGCCAATGTCTTGAAAAGTTCCAGTGCGATAGATTCCTGACAGCTGATTGATTCTTTGAAAGCATTATTACTTAGCATTATTACTTAGCTGAGCAAGGAGCAAGCCTATCATGGTGCGGGGGTGTTAATAAGTAAAGAAAAGCTCAATTGCTGCACTCCTTGGCAGTAAATAACCTCCTGATCGGCTTATCCTACGCAAAAGTCTGACCCAACGTACATTTAAATTGCTCCATAAGCACCGTTCACAAAGACATTTTCTCCAGTAGGCAATTGTTGTATCATGCCCTGTGAGCAACGCTCTCTTTCTCTTGCCATCTCTCTCGTCGTCTTGGTACATGTTGTGCAGAATGGACCGTTTGGCAGGCGTGCACGGTTGGCCGACCAGAGCTGCTCTCAGATGGTGTTTTTTGGACAAGTCCCTTGAGAGCAAAAGGCAGGACGCAAAAAATGGCCATTGTCCAGTGGTGTTTTGGACCCATGAGCCTCTCCTGGGTCTCCGTCAGTCTGTGCAATCACTTGCTGCCTGCTTTATGCCTCCTAAAGTGCTGGCCAATGAGATGTCTTTTGAGGATTGAGCTGGACCCTTGCGCTCATACTGACACCTACCGAGTCAACATACAGATAATGTTTAAATAGTTGTTGGAAGCCAGATTAGATGTGTCCTCATCTTTAGCCTCTTTTCACGCTCATCCATTTCTGTTTTTTTCCACTTGTTTTCTCTCCTTGATACCTCTAACCATTGTTCCTTACCTTCTCCAACCCATTTGTTTTCTTCACCTAAGTTGCCCATATTCTTCTTTTTTAATTCTTTCCTTCTTTCCCCCTCTTCCGTTCGCCTCTTTGCATGTGTAGGCGTATTCTCGGCACAGCCTACCGAGTGTGTGAGTGCGCTACAAATCTCTCTTTTCGCTGCTCCATCCAGCGGAGAATAAAAGAGTCTTTTCATTTTTCAAAAATAAACTCCTTTGGACAGGAGAGGGAAGACGCACACCAAACAGGCTGTTAGATCGATCTGCCACCCCAGGGATGCTTTGATTTGGGAGGCTTTTTCAATCCGTTTGTAAATGCATACATCATAAACCTTGACTTTTGCAAAGTTGCATGTTGTGCAAACTTGGAACACACGTACGCACACGCTTGTGCCTCGCCTTTTCTTGATCTTGTGTTTCTGTCATTTAAACAGAGCTTACAGTGCCAAGGGTTGCTGTATTTTTGGTCATGAAATATAGATTTGAAAATAATGCAGGGGATGGCAATGGAGAAACTCTCAGAAAAAAACTGTACAAAGGTTGTTACTAGTGCAGTACTCTTTCAAAAGGTACTAATATGCACCATTTAGGTTACTAATATGAACCCTTGAGGAATGTAAGGTACAAAGTGTTTTGAAAGGGTACTGCCCTAGTGACAGCTTTTGTACCTTTCTTTTTCTCATGTACACAAACACACAGTTTAGATGATGATGAGGAATAATAGATGGATAATGTTGTTAAATCTTCACTTTAAATCCGAAGCCTAATCTGAAACCATCTATTTGTCTTCAAATAAACCTCGGTTTATTGTGGATGAATGCCGATCCATAATCTATGTCCTTCAAATGTTGTATTTTTGTACCTAACAAAAATGTTGTGTGTCATTGCGCTTTGACTTGAATAGGAACATGCTAATGAGTTGTTTTACAAATCTACTCTGTACGTTGCTTTTTGCTTTCAGTTAGCCCTAGTTTTTGTTAAAAGCTTCTCATTATTTAATTTTGCCAGGAAGAGCTGAACAGTATAATATTAAGTATCCTCCCAACCCTTTATTCTGGGTTATTAAGTTAGGTGTGCAGTAGAGGGGCTAACAGGAAACCAGGTTGTATGCAGTCAGAATTGTTGACTGGCACGGGTTTCAAACCCATTGCGTACACCACGGTGCATGAAAGCTGAGCATCTGTGCATTATTGTGTACTGCTCATCAATACAATTGTCTGGAGTAGTAACAGTTTGTTAGTGAGTCACATGCATGCTGCTTGTCTAGGCTTTGTGATCTATTTTTATACAACCACAAGTGTACTTTTTATCTTATTTTTTGTTAATTATTGGCTATGGGAAAAAGAAGATGATAATGAAATAGTGCAGAATTAACTGGTACAGAACCTAAAACAAATACCACTGGAGAAGTGTGGTATGCCAAGGCAGGCTCAGGCAGGTATGCCATGTATGTTCACCATCCTCACACAGAGGCGACTGCGCCGGCTTGGCCACCTGTGCAGGATGGATGACGGTCGTATCCCAAAGGACATTCTGTACGGGGAGCTTGCCACAGGAACACGACCAACTAGACGGCCAACCATGCACTACATGGACGCCTGCAAGCGAGACTTGAAAGCGTGCAGCATCTGCCCAGCTGATTTGGAAGCAGTGACATCGGACCGCGAAAATTGGTGATCCACCCTTAAGACTGGTGTCCTCCTAGCCGAAGAAAAAAGAGCAATGCAGTGGGAGGAGAAGAGGACCCGCCGGCAGCAAAGTGTTCAGCCTGCCCCCACTGACAACACCACTGCTTACACTTGCAGCAAGTGCCAGCGGTGCTGTCGCTCCCGTATCGGACTCTACAGTCATAGAGTCTGCAACCAAACCACAGACTGACCTGGGTGCAGATTCTAAACCATTGTCTCTCGAAGACAGAAGGATGCCAACAACGAAACGTGTGACAGAAATGCTGAGCTCAGCGAGTCTGTCTTTGAAAAGCAAGAGTTCTCTGTAAGGTTGGGGGACAGAGCGAGGGGGCAGGCGCGTGAACAAAATAGAGGTCTTCACAGTGCACCCGAGACCCGTCGACCCGGGACCCGGGTCCCGGGTCTGTTTAACATTGTGTGTAATACCCGTGCGATCGGAGTCATTGGACTCGGAGAACACCCGGCCGTGATCAAACACTGCTTGTGTTTTTTGTAACTTGCAACTTGTAAAATTAGGAAAAGAAAAGAGTGAGCCAAAAAAATCTCTCTCTCTCTCTCTCTCTCTCTCTCTCTGCCCTTAGAATCAGAGCGTGCAGACTCAGAGTTAATGCAAGTGCACGCATGGTGATAATGCTTGCAGACTTGACACACTAATATTTAATATATTTCAAATCAGCAACACAATCTGAGGTGAACTGTCACATGAATGTTTTCTATGATGCTCAAATTGCGTTAAAGCATATTTTAGGTTGATACAGCTAGCACGCATGTGCAGTCTCGATCGCGTTTCATGTTTATATGGCAACCAGTGAGGGACACTTTGACCGACAAACCGCGCTTTACATTTTCTTCCATTTTTATAATAATATAAATGAATCGTTTAATCTTAAAGTTTTATTGGTCAGATTCAGACTCGACGCAGAGCAGAGAGCACAGAGATGTTAGCAAATAAATAACATCAGCGGCCATGGCATTGCACGAGCTATCGTTATTATAGTTCAAAAGGGCAAACAGTTGAGGTTATTATGCGAGTTAACTCGAGTCAGAATGTACATGTGCACAGTTGCATTTGTCATCCGTCACCGTGACATCAAGAGGACTTTAGAAGCTGAAATAATGAGTGGATTTAGCTTGGACTTGGAATAACGAGAGGAATAACATGGATAACTTTCTTGTTGGAGGATTGTAATGCATCACAGGCAGTCAGGTAGAGAGACTACGGCTCCTTAAATTAGGTAAGACAAAAAGCTGTATTTTTCGCAACAGGTTTATTGACTTGTAATAGCAATTTAAGGTGGAATATGTGACAATCGGGTCCAGTGGGGTCTGTGTCTTCCTGATGGGTTCGGGTCCAGATTTAAAAAAATAGACTGGTCTGGGTCGGGTCCGGGTAGGCATTTCTCGGATCTACACGGGTCCGGGTCCAGCTTTTGAAATATTAGACGGGCCCGGGTCGGTTCGGTGTAGTACATTATGGGTCTGTTTCGGGTTAGGGCTTGGACCCGTGAAGACCTCTAGAACAAAACAGTCAGCAAGGACAAGACGATGTGTGAAAACTTTAGCATACATACATAGGAGACAGAAATTGGACAAGTAGTTGTCAGGAGTTTTTCAAGCTTATTTTTCTGTGCCAGTGCTGTAATTTAATGTGAAAGTGACAGTTAATGTGACAGTTAAAGGCAGTTCATCATTGAATTCAGTGATGTCATCTCTGTTCAGTTCAAATGGTGTCTGTGCATTTATTTGCAATCAAGTCAACGATATCGCTGTAGATGTAGTGTCCCCAACTAAGCAAGTCAGAGGCGACAGCGGCAAGGAACAAAAACTCCATCGGTGACCGAATGGAGAAGAAACCTTGGGAGAAACCAGGCTTAGTTGGGGGGCCAGTTCTCCTCTGACCAGCCGAAACCAGCTGTTCAGATGAAACCAGCAGTTCTTTTTCAGCAGTTCAGTTTTTTAAACAATGCAAAACTGACATTCATTCACTGAAGCTCTTTAATCAACAGCAGTGCTAAATCCGGGAGCGCGTATACAGTACTTACTTGCCAGCAACCAACCAAAATAAAAGCCTGCTGATTTTAAGTTTGAAAACTCATTTATTTACTTTTTTTGATGCTTTTATACAAAGTGCTTTACAATTGGGGAATACATAGTGATTCTTCTTAAAGAGGCAAACAAAGAAAATAGTAAATTTTTGCACTTTATTTTTAAGTTTACTATAATATAATTGTATTGTATTTAATACAAGGCTTACCTTTTTAATTTTAAATAGTATTATCACACATTGTTATTTAATTTATTATTTTATTAAAAAAACTAAAAGTGCAATAATATTATAACTTCTAAGGCTGAAAAAGTTATGTGGACCCCCTGATTATATTATATTTTATTTATACTTTTTTTAAAAAGGTTTTCAGTTTTACGCATTTTTGTCACACTACTTTAACATGCCTATGATCAAATTGTCAAAGAGGGAGATTAATGAGTGCAATACTCTCTTCTTACAGACTCCAGATCTCATGCATTAGTGCATGAATCTGATGATTAGTGAGTTAGTTCCCCCAGTTGATCCATCTAATGAAACAGTCATTCAGTCTTAATGGCAGATCACTGTCCAAAGAGACTGGTCTATTCCCTCAATGGGCCCTATTTTTAGCATGAGTGCCCTTTTATGCCAGTGCAAGCTGCTAATGGAACTTCACCTCCATTTAGGGTGAGAAAACCCTTTGGTTGTTCGCTTTGACCTTCTCCAGTTGCCCTTTAACTTTTCCGGTGCACCCAAGAGCTCTTTCACAGTTCTTACGGAGCAGGTGTGAAATATATAAAGGCGGTCAATGAGGAATATAGCTAACAGTGTGCAAAGTACGTTATAGCACAGACTACTGCCAAGTTAGTCCCTGAGGAACTAGTGATCATTCTGACACCGTAAAGGCATTTTCCCTAACCAAGCACTTGAAATCTATTTATGCGTCTTTCTGCGGCAAATTCACTCCAAAGGTAGGTTCTAGGAGAGAAGTTAATAAATTTTCTTGTGGAACATGAACTTATGAATAACACATGCATATCTCATTCTGATTTATTGGCTTTTGAGGCTCAGGCTGGTGAAAAGGAGAGGTGTACAAGAACAGATTACATGTATTTGGGTGGTCGTAAATTATGTTAGATTTGCATCTCTTTGAAACTTTAGTAGCTCTTTATTTTGCAGAATTTCTGCTTTGAGATATTAAGGTGACCAAACTGTGCAGAGTGTAATCAATCAAAACTTCATCGGTCATAAGGAATATATTGGACAGTGTGCCAAGGAATCCAGCTGTCTTGAATTGTGTCAGCGGCTGTTTTTGCATGCCGCCTAGAGCTCTGCTCGCAAAAACGCCCAGCATGCTTTTTAGCAATGAGTCAGACGAGTAAATGAATGGTCCAGTGGATTCCAGTCAGAAAGTTCTTGGAAGTGAGTGACATACACAAAGGAGGAGGTACATGATTGAAAACATATATAATCTCAAAAGGTGTGTGCTGTCATCATCGAAACAAAAAAACACTGGCTTATGAAGCAGTACATAACAAGAACAAATACAGTATGATTCCAGTTAAAAAGTTTTTAAAGTTTGTTGTTGTAAGGCAAACTCTTTAAATTCCGAACACCAAATTCATGACCAATGAAACTTGATTTGACTCATTCTTTATATAAGATTTTAGACTTTTGTCTCCCTATTTTATCAATATATATTGTGAATTGGTGTCCAGATTTTACTTTGTTCTTGATTTTATGTTTTTATTTACATCGATGGACCTAGTGATTACTTACAGCATTTAATTTGATGCATTTTTTTTTAATTGTGTGTCTGTGTGTGGTGTTGAACACTGTGACGAGTGGGGCGGGGCCGAGGGACATGGGAGCGAGGCCGGTGGAGTGATTGGAGATGAGCTACACCTGTTCGACCCGCCGGTCTCGAGGCCCACGGAGGAGATGGAAGGATATAAAACTGGAGCGACGACAGTGAAGGACGAGAGAGGACCAGGCCTGGGCTTTTAGTTGTGTTTTGGTTTTTATTTGCGCGCACCAGTCGTCCGTAAGGGGCTGGTGCGCTGTTTTGTGTTTATTTGACCAGGCCTGGGCTTTTAGTTGTGTTTTGGTTTTTATTTGCGCGCACCAGTCGTCCGTGAGGGGCTGGGATACTGCGATACTCCGATACTGCGCCGGGAGAATCAGACCTCGTGCTCCCCCATCGCGGGGCAGCACTGGTGACATCTTCCATCATAGCTAAGGTTTATCCAAAAAGTTGCTAGGTTTGTCAGTGTGTGTGTGTGTGTATATATATGTATATATATATATATATATATATATATATATATATATATATATATATATATATATATATATATATATATATATATATATATTCTATGGAAAAAAGCAGCTAAAAGCATCCGAAAGTTGCTAAATCTAGCGCTGAAGTGGCCCTTGTGTGTATTAAGCGCGGGAGATGATGGCAGCTGTTCTCGCCACAAAGCAACAGTGAAAAGAGACCCCTCTCAGACACGTTCCAAACATTATTTAATTATTATTTTAAAAATCCATATCATAAGAAAAATAAACACCGGTATTTGGTATGAACCGGTAAACCGCCCAGCACTATAAGCACCATATAATTAAATATGGAATATAGGTAACTGTGATGAAATGATGAGATGGATTCAATAGCAAGTAAGAGAGTTTTATTAATAAATGTGAAACAGGGACGATGATGATGATGAAAACAAAGTCCGAGGAAGCCAACACTCAGTCACACAGGGATGCTGTGGTACAGCCCAGTCCGGTGTGAAGTTGACGGCGGTGATAATCTGGGACATGGTGAAGACGAGAGGGCAGACGTTCAGGACAAACGGACAGGCAGCGAGGAAACTGAACAGGCGGGAATCAGAACCGACAGCCAAACAACGATCTGACAAAAGACAAGGAGAAAACAGAGAGGCTAAATAGTCAGTGCAGATCCTCTGCAGCTGGCGTACTGATTAGTCCTGATTGCAGAGCTGATGAGCCCAGTGATCGGCGGCTCCACCCACATCAACACAAACACAGACAAGAGAGAGAGACAGCGAATTCATGAACCGTGACAGTAACACTTTAGAATAGGTTACACTTGTTAACTATTAACTACGACATTTCTCTCAATAAATTCTTAATTTGCTGCTTATTAATAGTTAGTGCGGTAGTGTTAGGTTTAGGTATTGGGTAAGATTAGGGATGTAGAATAAGGTCAAGTAGAATAAGGCATTAATATGTTCTTAATTAGCACTAATACATGGCTAATATTCTAGTAATATGAATGCTAATAAGCAACTAATAGGTGTTACCTATTTTAAAGTGTTACCGGAATATGTAATACAAGCAGCAGTTTTGATTTGCCGGTGTGTAATGAACACATAAGTTTAATTGTGTACTAGTTACAATATGCATCTCTTATTCTGGTCGTCTCTAATGATTAGATCAAGGTGTCAATGTAAAGTCTTGGTTAGACATAAAAGCTCTGAATGCTACCATGGGAGCACATGCACAAAGTAATTTGCTCAGAGCGGCGATAGACCGCTTCCCATCAGATTAGGCAGAGATTAGCATCATAGTGCGATTGAATTTGCAGATTAGTGGCATGGCAATGGTAGCTGCTGTTTTAATCCGGGCAGAATAGTCTGATAACATTAATACCCTGTCAGAAAGCAGCTTATGTTGTAATAGCTGATATAAACATTACATTTCATTGGTCTGATCCATTAACAAAAGCACAGTGCCACAGATGTTATGCTGACTAGAATGCAGAGAACAGAACAGTACAGATTTTTCCGCCTTTTGTTTTTTATAATGCTAGTGCGATGCATATTGTCCCTTGGGCAAAACTAAAGTAAATCTATTTATCTGTTGGTCTGTTGATCTATCAATGATGTACTTGGTGCTTTGGGGTTTTTATAATTGTTTTATTTTGCTGGCAACTTAGCACATTTTCTTCAGTCTAGACATCTGCTATCTGATCGTCTAATTACCTCCTATGTAGAGTTACCGCAGAACCAGACTTATGCACTGTACTCCAAGTCTTCTGAAGCCTTATGATAGCTTTGTGTGATGAAAGCACACATTTCAGTTGGTTTTTACTGGAAATCTTGTTCCTTATGAGAGAAGTATGAGAGAAGTAGCAACATCCGCTTTGCGAATGTAGTCAGGGCTTAAGAATTTATTAATCAAATTTTACTGAAACAGTTTGGATGATTCATTCATGAATTAGTCCGGTCTGGTACTTTTGTTCAAGTCACTGAATCAATGAGCTGGGTGGACACAGAGGTTAACTGCTCACTGAGAGGGAAAAGTTCTTGGTGAATTATTTCTGTTTTGTTCTGCTCCTCATCCAATAGTCTTCATTTGATTTGCTTATTGCTAAATTAAACTTGAAGACTCCTAGTGCTTCAGTATACAGTGGTTCAAAGTTTCAACCTTTCTATCATTAACCACTCGATTACACCCTTGAGTGTAACACTCAAGCTGTTTTTAATTATGTAATGCTGAGAAAGATTTTTTTTTTTGCCTCATCATGGTGATTTGGTGACCCTGCACTTGTATGACATATGGTTGTGACTGTTTCTTTGAGATCTGTGTGTTTGCATGAGTGAAGAGGATGAGAAGAGATGAGCTCAAGAGCCCTAACCTCTCGCAGTCTGCCTCGGGGAACATCAGTCTGTTTCAGCGTACTACAGAGGCAACAGTTTTCATTGTTTGTGTATAAGTGAGAGATTGAGTTATGTTTTTTTGGGGGCTGGGCAAGTTATTGCATCACGTAATACTCTAATTGATTAATGGAGACGATTATTTGAACAATACTCAACCAATGGGAGCATCTGGGGTGGGCCTACAGCATAAGTGGAAATATGAAGTTTCTGAAAGCACAGGATGACAGCAGAAAAGCGCTCTCGCTTAGCACAGTGTAGTGCGATGTTTTGTAAACTTTGTGGTTTATTATTTTGAGTCATTTGGGATGCAGTAACACACTGCCCTCTCACAATTTATTGCTTTACAGATCTATCTCTCTTGCCGCTCAGAAATGTTCACGCAATTATGCTCTACGTATCAGAAGTTCCTCGCTCACACTTGCTGATCTATATATAGGTATCTGAAATTTTGATTTAATTCGACTATATTAATGTTATCATTAACTGCTTCTATGTAAAAGGAATGCTTCTGTAAAAAAAAGGACCTTATTTGTTTAAATTGTTTGCAAACCAAATGTTATTTCTAGTAGTTGGCCGTTATCGGCGTTAACGTGCTGCGTTAACGTAAGACTCTTATCGGGCGATAAAAAAAGTTGGGTTGGGAGCTGGGTCTATACTAGGTGAGCTATGATGACTTTCACCTTGATATTTTAGCGCGGATGTATACCTAGCCGAATCTGTAGGGGGCGAGAACGAGTCTTTAAACCTGTGTGTATGCCTACTGTGAAATTACCACATCAAACATGACATGCTAACATGGATGCAGCTAAAGAAAAAGATAAACAAGGCAACATAATACATGCACTTCTATGGAAGCAGAAAAAAGTTCATTAAGACCCGTGGGATTGCTTGTAATAAAGATTTAAATGCAAAAGGCACGAGAGTCAACTGTTTCTGTCAGTGGTGTTTTAATTTTAAATATTTGCGATATCCTAACAAGAAAAGTAGGCTTCAATGTAATGTTCAAATGTTTTGCAGCTTGCTTGAGCAGCTTATTATACAAACCAAGAAGTCAAATGCATGAATACGTTGTTTATATTTATTGAGTTTAAACTAATGAATATTGGAATATTGAATATACTTAGGAATATTGTTACTGTTATGTGATAAAACACTCACAATGCCGATATATATATATATATATTTATTATTATTTTATATATATATTTTATATATATTTTTTTTTTAATGATTTGAAATCAACATAATGAACAAATGCAAACGTGTCCTGCTTCTGCACCACATACGTAACGCACACGGACTGCATACGCACTGCAGACGGAGTATGTGTGAAACAGGCGATATTCATTGTGCTTTCACAAAGGACGCGTTTGCAGTCCGCTACTTGGTACGTGAACGATCGCTGCACTGCTGCTCCACTGATGGAACGCAACCGCGTAAACGCTGGAATCCGTTAACATGGGTGCGTAAAAAAAAATACAAAACGCATACGCACTGCAGACGGAGTATGTGTGAAACAGGTGTAAGGTTGTTTGCACCTTGTGAAATGTGGAATTCGTTTACAGCTTTCTCAAGCAGTTTGTGATGCATTTTGGAAACAGGATATTAGCCCCTGGTCTAATGTACCACCTGTCTTGAGAAACCCGTTCTCAAAGACTTAACGTTACTTTTAGTCATTATTTTATTTGGGTAGCACACACATTCTGAATGCCTTCGGCAGAATTCAAATGAGCCAGATTAATCTAGATTAATTCCAAGATTACAGTGAGATTAATCTAGATTAAAAATTTTTATCTATGCCCACCACTAGTTATTTCATTTTTGTTCATATAGAAGTACTTTTAAATGAAAACGTGCACAATCCACTACTTTTGAATGCAATATTGAATAATCATGATTAATCGCAGAAAGCATGTTATTAAAAGTTTTAATGGTTGCCCAGCATGAGTTTTTTTTTTTATCCATTTGCAATGAAGGATCTCTTTAGGAAAGCTGCATTATAAGTAGAAAACGGACTAGCTTAAGATCTTCAGTTGGCTAAACACTGATACGTGTCTCACAGGCCATGTCAAAACAAGCCAACACATATACAAAACCACTTCTGTCTACAAGCACATCTCTTTACCCACACACATACTAACAAGTTCCATTGGTTTCTTGTGTTTTTACACATTGTAATGAAACAACATGATGATTCTGTAATATGAGGAAACAGTTTTTTTCAGGCCAGTGGTTTTAAAATCTTTTTGGAGTCTACAATTCACACATTTATCTGTAAGTCATGTTGAACATAACTTGATGCAATCTGAAATGGTAAAGTTAAATAAACAGAGACCTCAGGAAGGTGTCTCAACATGACCAGTGAACAGTTCCTCGGTCTGAGATGTATGTATAACAACACCACTGACCATTGCAAACTCCTATAAAAAAAGTCTAATGAACAAACTCGTCTACATCTTGGATGGCTTAAGTTTAAGTACATTTTCAGCAAATTTTTAATTTTGGGTGAACTATTCCTTTAATATGCACAGAATGACATTCCACTGACCATCGGAGTGTCATTTTCAAAAATTTATTTGGTCAAGTTGCAAACCATGTTGGAGTTCCATTTTCAAGTGTCTAGTTTCTTTTTCAAAAAATGTTTACAGCAAACACGTGAATGAAAATCAGATGTCAAACGAGCTGTTTCTAAAGTCTGACTAAGTGATTGAAAGCTATTCAAAGATTTCCCAGACATACAGCTACAGCCAGCTGGACATCAGAGGACAGTCAAACAGAGGGATTGTTGATATTCAGATGAGGGGATGACATCATGATAGAGTTAGTCTTCTTCGGCCCATTTATTTGATGATCCAGTAAGTACAGGACCTAAGGTCATGTTATGTATAGGCTATAAAAGCAACATTTAGGAATGGTATTAATGAACCGCAGGTTATCTTTGGCCTCGTTCCATGTATTAAGTGCTTTATAGGTCAGATTAAATAAGGCAGCAGACCGCATATGGTGGCTGACATGAGCATCCTAATTTGTTGGCACATAGTTTTTAAATGATATCGAGAAAGGACGGTCTAAAGTCTTTAAAGGAAATGCTATCTACCCAATAACTGAAGAATGGGTGTTTTTTTTATTGCATTCTATATTAAGCTTGAGTACAGACACATTTTTGATTTATCTTTTTGTTGAAATGGTGTGAGAGAACAGGGTTGGGATACAAAATTCAAGCCTGATTTAAACCAGTCTCTCCCATGTGAGCACCGTAGCATGTGTTATGTGCATACTGTTAAGCCATGACTCCAACAGGGTCATTTTTATCATCAACATACTATTCTTACGGCAATTTAGTCCGATGTATGTATCCCAGCTGAAATGTACACCTGCCCTTTATAGGTCTCTGTGGATCCACAATGGCACGATTATGTAGAAAATAGGATGTTCATCTTTTGTCAGCCGTTAAATTATCAAAAGATCAGTAACACAGCAAGTCAAGGACAGGTTTGTGTGTAAGAGGATAAAATAGTGAAGCAGTTTGATAATGTTGCTTGCTAAGTAGTCGGGGGTAGGGTAATGTTGATCCACAACCACTTTTTCTTGATGTCACCGGATGAGTTGGTTCATTTGTGTTGTCTTAAGGGGCAAACACACGTGTTCAGAAACAGCTATGAAGCACAAAAGAAAGAAACCGTACAGGGCTCTCTAGGAGCCTTTTTATAGTTTCAGTTGCTGCTGTAAACACGTGATACACCTGTACATCTATCTATCGCTCTATCTATCATTTTATCATTCTATCTATTGTTCTATACATCATTCTATCATTTTATATCGTTCATTCGGTCTCTCTTCAAGGATTTGTTTCAAAACTTTTTCAACCTAACATTCAGAGTTTGCTTTGTCTTGTCAAAGTTTGTCTTGGACGTTTTTCAAAGTATTTAAATTTCAGTTCATTTAAATTGTAAAAGTTTAAAAGTGACATTTTTTTTGAATTCAATACCAATGTAGTAAACAAAAAGGTATTTACAAGGCATTCGGAGTTCATGTCTGAATAATGCACATTTGTGATGGTGCCATTTATTGCATTTCTTTACAACATTGATTCTCCTTGAAGTCAGACTTCAGTAAGCTGTCAGTCAGGAATCTCTTTCCCTCTCTGTCTCCCCCTCTGTCATTCCATTTGCCATGCTGTGGACCTTTGATATTGGGAATGACCTCCAGTATGCTGCTCCCCAGCGTGTGGGAAGTGCCACTGTTTGAATTGGCATTGAAGTAGCCCAGTGAAGGGCCTCCATAGTGTCTTTCAGACTCCAAATGCATCCACATACACACACATAATGTGACCGTGGTGGTCTGAGACATCCAGCCCTGCTGTTTGGAATAGCGTAGAGGACGGCCAAGAGGAAAACAGGGGGTAGGGGGCAGGGGTTGATCATCAGAGTATGTGCGTGTATGTGTTGAGTCTGGTTCATTTACACTCATAGACAAGGGCTTGGCTTGGCCGTGGCCGGATGTAGCTCTCATTCTGTTCATTCTGTTAATGTGTTCATAGACTGTGATGTCTTAAGTGGCCTGGGGCGCGCCTTTGTCTTTCTTGTTTTCTTTTCATTGACTTCCTTGTAACTTTGGGTCTGTCTCACCACTGCAGTGAGGATTCTGGAATCCATACAGAGATGGCGGGATTCTTTCACCATGGAAACCCAGCCAAGCGGTTTTTGAGATGCCTGGCTATAGTCCTAGTAGCGCGCTCTCTCTCTTACACTCTCTCTCTCTCTCTCTCTCTTCCTCTTGCTTTCTTATTCTGTTTTTTGTGTGTGTTAATTAAAGCTGAAATGCTCTTGCGCTTGGATTGTGCTTCAATGGTTTAGGAGGAGATGTGCTAGAAAAGTCTGGCACAGGCCCAGTGCACATCCATGTCCTATCACCAATTTACTGCTCCCCTTTTACCCCTCACAATCACTCTACTGTGTGTGAGGGGCCGCAGAGGGGGCGGAGCGGGATGGAGGAAATGAAAGGAGTATGGGAAGGACAAGCAGGGATGGAAAGTGCATGACAGAGGAGGAGACAGGCCCAGGATTTTGCATGTTATCTTTATAAAGTGTTCCTCAGTGGAGTTTCTTGGTAGTTGAAATAGAATTTAGCTATTTACCCTCACAATAAAAAAATGTAGTTACAATTTTAGTAAATTAATCATTTTAATACTTTTAATCAGGAAGCTTGTATTAAATTGATTAAAAGAACAGCAAAAAGATTTTTACATGGTTACAAAATAATGTTGTTATTTTGAACTTGAAATAATTCTGAAAAGTATGTTTCTACCACAAGATAGGGCATCACAAATGTTTTCAACATTGATAACAAGAAGAAATGTTTCTTGACCACAAAATCAGTATATTAGATTGATTACCGAATGGTCATGTGAAACTGAAGTCTGGAGTAACGAGCTGGAGCTGTCATGCAAATAAATTCAGTTATTTCTTTTAGAATCAGAAAACGGGTAGCAGAAATCTGTCCTGGACAACATCAGTGGGCGATATCTCTATTTAAATATATCGAGATATTTTTTTAAACACGGTATGGATTTTGACATCGTATATATCGATATATTGTTTATATTTAATTCTGATTCCACCACTTTGGTTGTTTGCCTTCTCTGTGCTGTGCCCGCCCCCGCTCGCTCGC
Source organism: Carassius carassius (assembly GCF_963082965.1). Lineage (NCBI taxonomy): Eukaryota > Metazoa > Chordata > Actinopteri > Cypriniformes > Cyprinidae > Carassius > Carassius carassius. The sequence continues at coordinate 39,220,396 of NC_081759.1, forward strand.
CCCTCGCCTCCTTGCATTGCACTCGCATCAAATCACGATATGGACTAATATCTGAAAATATTACGCCGGAAAAGTCTATTTAAATATGAATCCTGCATGTTCAGCGTGTCTATGTTAATGAATGGCGCAGAAGCGCGACTTCATTCATTACACACAGAAGTGCGCGTGACACTCGCGGTGATTTCAGCGTCTGTCGTCTCACTAAATAAGGACGTAAACACGAGGAACATCTCATCACTTCATGAGCATTTGACCATTTGATTTGAGTAAAACTAGCATCATATATCACATCATAGACTGTAGTATCACATACACAGAAATGTAAAGGTATAACACGTCAAAATAAAAGTCCAGTTTAATTTAATGACAAGTATTTGCCAGAAATCTATTACTATTGTTCAGCAGAATGTGCATAGCCTACTACTACTACTACTACTACTATTAAAATAAAACAAACATAATTTTTTAAGGAATAATCACACAACATTTCTTCCATGTTTTATTTTTAATAGTAAATGCCCTTTGTTTACCAAAAAATACATTTTGCTTAATTTTCAGTAATTAAAAGATAAATTAAATGAATGTTTTATGCCTTCATTTGATAATCAGAAAAATGTAAATACACAGAATTTCAGAGGGGAAAAACCATTACATAAGGCCATTTTAAGATTTTTTTTTTTTTTACAAATTAAGTTGTTTTTATGCATTCAAATAATTACACATGCTAAAAATTTCATGGGCCCTAAACATGTAATATCTGGCATATTTGTTTTTGCAGTAGTTTTTGGGGGGTTATTTTTCCTGTAAAGATATCGAGATATATTTCTTGCTCCATATTGCCCAGCCCTAGTGTTTTCAATTTTCCAGAGGGCAGTCTTGCCAAAGCACAGCCGGCAGCAGAGATCAATGTGGCTGAATGCATTTTCATTGTATTAATGTGGTTAAAATGCAAACAATGGTTGTGTAAAATGTTGTTACGTTAATGCCACTCTGGACTTGGGGAGGGAGCACCGGTGTCTGATGTGGAGAAATATAAGATTTAGATTTAGGATAAGGAAGGGGTGGTCCAGACTAGAGTTTGCAAATTTGGCCATGCTTTGATCTGCAGTATTTCTTTCTCTCTAATTTAACTGTGTGCACTCTTATACTGCCTGAAGCATTCTGGGATGAGTGTAGGTACATGGAGTTCAAGCCCTCTTCTTGTTCTGATAAAGATTATTTTCCTACCTGTGAAAGATTACCAGCTAGATTAGCAAAAGTAGATGTGATAAAATCTAATTTGTTAGCCAACACCGATAAAATGCAGTCTGTCTGAACTGAATTTGCACGTCTCACCATGACCTGATCTGGCTTGCTGTGCTCAGCTGCAGCTTTGGCATAAATCCTTCCTGTCCTCTTCTGTTTCGCTCTTTTCTTCTGCGTAGCCTGACACTATTGAAACGCCATGCATGATCAACTGCGGTTATCATAGTCTTGAAATCTACATGTGATCCACTGCATTCAAACCGTTGTGAATCTGCTCCTATGAAACAGGATCTGATCACTGACGGTGTTTGTAGATAGCTGGAGCTGAGAAGCTGATTGGATGGTTTTGTGTCTATAGACTCAAAAAAAATCCAACACTCAGTGAATTTAATTAAACTGAGTAAAACTTTTTAATTTAACTCTTTTCAGGAAAAATAATTTGTTGTGGTATTAATTCATTTAGATAATTTAGCCAATTAATTTTGGTTTCAAGATGCAGTAAAAATGAGATGGACTGAGTGCCTTGCTTCTGCTCTAATTCACAGTATTAAAATTAGTACTATATAATATTATATATATATTTTTGCCTTTTATAATAATGCTTATTTTGGCTAGAAGTTTGCTTTCTGACATAACAGCAATAAATAAAGATTTTTATTTGAATTTTAAATTTGTTCTTAAATTTAAAGATGTTTAAATTTTTTTTATCTTTTAATGTCTTTTATCATCTAGGTAATTTTAATCCCATTCTGGTAAATGGTTTATCATTCTATACATTTCGTACTGTGTGCCATGTAACCATTCACTTCACCAATGAGAGGGAAAAAGACAGGGCACAACTACTTCAGTGCCTTTGTTTGTGTGTGTGGGGGGGGGGGGTGTTATTAATTTTTTTCCTTTTTTTTTAAAGCTTTTTCATACATTTTCTTATGAGGTTAATTAACTAGTTGCATTCAATGCATACATGAAAGTCGCCATTTATAGAGATTTATTTGTAAACCTCTTGACTGGTAAATCTTCAGAAATGTTTGTGTGTTTGTGTGAAGTGCGTACACAAGCATTTGGGAACTTTTTCAGTAATTGCTTTATTACTGATGCAATTGACAGTCTTGAGTGTCCTTTCCATTTCTGTCAGAAAAAAAGGTGATATTTGCTAGCTCTCACTATCTCCCACGTTCTCATTTTTCTTCTTTATCTGCTTAGCTCTCATACTCTCTGGGTTATATTTAACACTCATTAGAGAGTATATCAGTGGTATGAAGTGGTCCCCTTAAAAGAGTCAGTGACTCTAAAGCTCTGAGGAATTTCTTCATGGATTTTTGGCCCGCAAAAGTCTTAAAATTCTCATTCAGAAAAGGCCCATTGAAAGATTCATTAATCATACACATACACACAATGTGAAAAGCAATGTAGTCTGCCTTATTAACCAGAGTTTTTATGGGATTTAACGCTGACATTCTATTTTAAGTCTTTGACATTTTGGTGTAATGTGCAACAAACCTTTTTCTCCTGTTTTGTTTGTATGTCAAAGTGATGGGAAAATTAATGAAAGATAAATGTTAATTTAATGGTTTTTTTTTTGCCTGTCGTTAGACAAGAGGGTCAAACCTGCATCCTTCAGAGATCACTACAGCTCAAGAGCATGTGCATTAATGCTGCACCACATAATTCATGTCAGCAGTCTCCAGTGCACTGAGCTCTATGGAGTGATGTCAAGCTACAGCGTTACAGCCAGTACTGCACACAGGTTAAGTGTTGTATTGTGACACTCAAGTTCAGACAATGTCAACTTTGACCCTGTTGTCCATTGACATTTTGAGGCACACACAATTATTATGGGAAAACATATCATTGCGTTGGCGAAGCTTGCTTAAAAGCTTAACAATGTATAGTTTTGTTTTAGGATTGCTGTGACACTGTGAGGTGGATTTAGTAACAGTTGTGTGACCTACTAAACCTCTTATTCACTAAAACTAACTGCCTACAATGCAGTAAATTAGGCTTATTATCGATTGCGCCTTGTTAACAAAGCTCTATTTGCCTTGTTCAATTAATGTTGTGCTGTGCCCACAGAAAGCAGGTGGCAGACAGTGTTTTATTGACGAGAGATGCTTGTGTACACTTTGAGTGGTCATGACAGCAATAATTCATCAAAGGAATAGTTCAGCCAAAAATTTACAATTTACTGAGAATTTACTCACCCTCAGGCCATCCAAGATGTAGATGAGTTGCTTACTAGTGAATCCTCTTCAGTCAATGGGTGCCGTCAGAATGAGAGTCCACACAGCTGATGAAAATGTCACAATAATCCACAAGTAATCAGCATCATCAAAATCCACAAACATGTTTGTTTAAAACTGTTTTGGACCATTGTACCTTGTAAAAATTGCTTGATATGTGCATTTTTTTCTCTCCTGATTTTCATTGGAGAAGTTATATAATGGATAGAGGACTTCTATGCTTTGAAGTAAAAATGTCTTGATGGATTTATTTATTACAGCTTTTCGTTTCACAAGACTTTTTCGATGAACTGGAGCTGTGTGGATTACTTGTAGATTATTGTGATGCTTTTATCAGCTGTTTGGACTCTCTTTCTGACGGCACCCATTCATTGCATAGAATCCATAGGTAAGCAAGTGATGCTAAACTTCTCCAGATCTGTTCTAATGAAAAAACAAACTCATCTATGTCTTAGATAGATTAGGTAAATATTCAGCAAATTTTCATTTTGGGTAAACTATTCTTTTAATAGATGGTCAAATGATTTATTTGCACATTGTAGTTGAGCATGTTTTATGAACTTTAGGTACCTGGCATGCTGAAGCAATAATGTGTAGTCCTAGTCAAGTATGCCAGAACGTGGTATTCACCTACATCCTTCAAAACCTGTAGCCATCAGTCAGAACCGACCTACATGATGGAAATTTGCACTGTGAAAATTGCATTCGCTCTGAGAGAGAGAGAGAGAGAGAGAGAGAGAGAGAGCGAGGCCGAGAAACAAAGTGGTTGTAGATGTTTGTCAGACATGTACCTGTGATTTGTATATTTCTAGGGTTAAAAGACAGATGGAGGAGAAAGAGGCCGAATATGTGTGCAGTTCTCATATTTCATATTTCACAGTGTTGAAGAATGGACATTAATCACATCCAATGTCATCTATCAGGGAGAGTGAGACAGACATTAAATCAATACACACACTCTCGCTCGCACACATGCCAGATGTCTGTCAGATGGTGCTAGGGCACAGATGCTGAACAGAGGTAGAGTCGTGTCATTTATTCCCCGGTCGCATCGTTTCTTCTCTCCATTTCTGGTCTCCTCCCATCTGTAGCTCAGCCCAGAGATGAGCTTACATGACGAGACGAGTGACCTCAGAATACCCTCCAGCAGCTCAACAAACAGATCCAAAGAAACAGCATGCATATTAAATAATGATCAACTGATTTTTACGACCATTTAAAAATGATCGGCCAGTAATTCCAATAATTTTGATAATTGAATTTTTTTTTTTAGTAAATATGGTCCAAAATAATAGTGTAATTTTCATACTTTTGTGATCTGATCTTTACCTGTTATCTTTACCTTTTTTTATGTATCGGCTTTAAATTGGCCACATCATGAATTATTTTAAATATGCACTTATTATGCATATATTCAATGTAAATGTATAGTTGTCATGTGTTTATTTAAAAGGTATCTTTATTAATAAATCTATAGATCTAGATATATAGTTTGTGTAATATTAACAAATATATAATGATCAATTTATATAATATTATACCACTTAAACTAGGCAGTTTAACAAATGCCACCATAGTTACCAGATCAACATTAATCCACAGATTTCCCCTCAGTCATTTTAGAAAATGCAGTGCAGAAGTGCAGATTCTGTTATTATGCATTATAACACATTGTTAAATACTTTTTTAGCTGAAAATATAATGAAACGTGCAAAAGGCAGAGAGCATGTATAACATCGTGACTGATGGATGGTTAATTTGACAAAGATTTAATCCTATGGCTGTAGATTCCAAGCATATTCCCAAAACCACATAAAACATGCTGTTTATGTGAGCATGTCTGGTTAAACCTCGGTGGGCATCACTTCAGTTTCTGTCAGTGGAAGATGAAGTCTGTCTCCCAAAGTTGCAAGGTGTATGTGTTTGTGTGTTTCTCTTAGGGCTGTCCCAAACAGACAAACGGGAAGTGACAGCATGGGCCGCAGCAGGTGACAACACTAGCAGGTCGAGGTGCAAGGTGACAGGAGTTAGGAGTGATTCAGTGACTCTATGAGTTTGTGTGTGCCTGTGCTTGCTTATGACAGAAATGGAGAGAATAAGAAATACAGAAAGCAAGCTGAGTGAGTTCTGATTGGTTGCCCATGACAACAGTTGGAGTACTAGTGCTTAATTATATCATATGATAGGTACGCTATGCTATTGCATTTTGAACTATCACAAGTAGAGCATTACATTTTTCTTGGCAGTGTAGCCTATCATTACCTCAAATTTAATTCTGAAAACCCACATTTTAGTTGTCCTTTTTGGTTGTGTGGTTGATATCAAGTTGTTGAAATTATTATTATTATTGACAAAATTTTTCATCAGGACGCAGACTTCCATTTGAAAACATGATCTATTTTTTCATTATGAGACTGGGCTTATGACTTTTTAGTGACATACATGGACAAAAGCCAGGATAATAGAAAATATTTATTTAAATTTGTCTCCCCATACCCCGTTTTTCTGTAAATATTCTAACAATGTCAGCCTTATCATGACTGGTTTTAAAGAGTTTTTCAACTCCTCAGACTGGGGGACCAGCTAGCCATCCAGCTAAAACTAGGAGACCTGGTAGACCAGGGCCCGTATTTATCAAACTTCTCAAAGTGCCATTGTAGACTTAAGTGCTGATAATTCAGTAAATTTACTCTTACTTTCAAACTTAAGTATAAAAATTTTATCAAAATTCTTAAAGCTAAGAATCATTCTTACTCTCCCAGTTATTTAAGACAGCTCAAGAGGTTTCTCAAGTGGTTAGGAGTTGCCAGTAGGGGCTTGTGATGGCGCTGTGATAGAGACATCTTTCAGTAGAGGAGTTAATAAAATGGTTACATTTCCTCAGTTATTTAAACAGAAAAAGAGCAAAGAATATTTACATTACCAAGGAACATCATAACCAACTTCAGTCCAGAGCGACTATTATATGCTCTTTAAAAAGCACTTCCATTATAATCAGTAAAGCTATACTGTATCATGAATAAATCTCTTATTTGGTTTTCATCCAAAATATCTTAAACTGTGTTCCAAGTTTTTACGGGTTTGGAATGACATGGAGGTAAATGATTAATGACAAAATTTTCATTTCAGGTTGGAGTATTCCTTTAACAATTCAATGTGAATTTTTATGAGAATTTTCTTAAGGAAATCTATTCAGTAATAGGTCCATGCATATTTCATCATCCAAAACCTGTTTGTGGCTCAGCAAAGTGTCATGAATCAACTATAAGACTGACATTTAAGATTTAATCCTACACTTTGCTTAAATTATGACTGTGATGATTTATAACTAACATTTAAGCACAGCTTTGAGCCAATAACTTCTTTATGTATTTTTTGTATTCCTGTAACTCAATTGGTAGAGCATTTGCTTTATCAAGCGCAATGTTGGGGGTTCGATTCCCCGGGAACACATGATATGTAATTTATAGCCTGAAAGCACTGTAAGTCGCTTTGGATAAAAGCGTCTGCTAAATGAATAAATTTGAATTTAATTTAATTTATTTAAGTCAGATCTGAGCAGCGTTCTTGAGAGTAATTCTCAGATGCTTGATAAATACGAGCCCAAGTGAACAAGAAGTTGACCAGGCAGAGGGACCAGTTTAAACCAGATAAGTCCAGCAGACCTACATTTGGTTTTACCACTGCTACAAATCTGGAGTACTGTCTTAACCTCAGGCTACCTTGAAGGTATTCTGAACATAAATTAAAAGATTCATTGAAGTGTTAGGGTTAGTTCACCCAAAAATTAAAATTTGTTCCGTGGAGCACAAAAGAAGAGATTTTGAGATGGGAACCAGACATTTTTGGTTACTACTGACTGCCATTGTATGGACAAAAAAGAAACATTGAGACCTATCTCAAAATTTATTTTGTTTGCATAAAAAAGATTCATGCAGATTTGGATTCCATGAGGGGGAGTATAAATGTAGCTGTATGTAACTGTAATGTAACTGTAGCTTTCTCTATTTCTGTTTTATCATGTGATATAGAGTCTAAGGCCTTCTCAAGCTGTATGGCTGTCCCAAAAGTAATGCCATCAAGTTAGCATTTTTAAACATCTGCTCACTAAAAAATAATTTCTGATCAATGACTTAATCACAAACAACTTGGATTTTATGTTTTTAATTGAAACATGGCTAGAAGACTGCTGCAGTGCAACAGTCCTCAATGAAACAGCCCCTCCTAACTTTACTTTTATAAGTGTCTGCAGTTAAGAGTAGGGTTGGGAACCGACAACCGTTCTGTTTTTTAAAAAGTTTCTAAGTTTCGGTTCTGGTGCGACGCGTGACCAAGCACTGTGAGCAGCTTTGGGGCCAGTGTTCTGACAATTCGCCACTTCCCGTAAAGGATGTCACAAACAGAGTAACAGAAACGCCGCCCTGCCTCTTTAATTACTGAGCACACACGCACCTTTGATAATGTAAATCTTTGATAAATCGTCTTTGATAAACCCTGCATGTGCAGACTCTGATCTTCTACTCGATTATTCTCAAAACTCAAAAGTTAAGAATGTCATTGACAAAAAGCTTTCTGGAGAAAATCAACAGCAGTACAGAGTATGAAAAGACAATGCAGAAAATCTGAGCGGATGTGGCGGAAGACGAAACATCAAAATTCACTATATCATCTATAAATACAGCCTTCGTGCATTCAATGTGGAGTTAGGAAATGCTAGACAGATATTCTTCTCAAACCTTATAAATAATAACGTAAACAACACTTGCACTCTTTTTGCTACTATTGAGAGACTAACAATGCCCCCCCCCCCGCCCAAGTCAGTTACCCAGTGAAATGCTCTACAACAGCAAATGCAATGAGTTTGCTTCTGTCTGTTCTGAGAAAATCAGTAATATTAGAAAGATGATTAGCACATCCTCCAGTTATGCAGAGGTCAGAAGAATTCGACCACAACTTCAACAAGCAGTTGAAGAACAGACTATGTCTGTTTTTGAAGCACTTGATAGCAGAATTTTGGAAAAAATAGTACAGCACCTTAAAACGTCAACCTGCGACCTTGACACACTTCCCACATCTTTTTTCAAAAGTGTCTTAAACTGTTTAGAAGCAGATCTTCTTTAGAAGCAGAATGCCTCACTACTTTCTGTGACTTTTCCAAACTCCCTGAAAACTGCAGTTGTTAAGCCCCTCCTGAAAAAGAGCAATCTTGATAGCATCATATTGAGTAACTACAGACCAATATCAAATCTTACTTTTTTAGGCAAGATTATTAAAAAGTTTTTTTTGGACAATTTTCAGTCTGGTTTCCGACCACATCACAGCACAGAGACAATGCTCATTAATATAATAAATGATATTCGCTTAAATTCTGATTCTGGCAAAATAGCAGTGCTGGTACTGGATCTCAGTGCTGCATTTGACACTGTCGATCATAACATACTTCTAGAGAGACTGGACAACTGGGTCGGGCTTTCTGGGATGGTAATCAATTGGTTAAGGTCATACTTAGAAGGGAGAGGCTATTATGTGAGTCTATGAGAGCATAAGTCTAAGTGGAAGTCCATGACATGCGGAGCCCCACAAGGCTCAGTTCTTGCACCGCTCTTGTTTAGCCTGTATATGCTCCCAATTAGTCCTATAATTAGAAAGAACCAAATTGCCTATCACAGCTATGCTGATGATACCCAGATTTACCTAGCCTTATCTCCAAATGACTACAACAGCCCCAATTGACTCCCACTGCCAATGCACTGATGAAATTAACAGTTGGATGTGCAAGAATTTTTTGGTTGCACTTTATTTTACAGTACGTGTACTAACATGTACTTATAGTGTACTTACAGTGTATTTATCTAAGAATGTTCTGGTAATACAAGGTAACTACATGGGGTAGGGTTAGGTTTAGGGGTAGGTTCAGGGTTAGTACCTAGTTATTACATAGTTATTGTAATTACTATAATAAGTACATAGTATGTACATGAGGAACAGGACTGTAAAATAAAGTGCTACCAATTTTTTTCTGTAAAACAATTAGAAACAAATGTTCTCAAGATAAATGCATAACTTGACTTTAGGGGTCAAACACCTAAAAAATCAAGTCAGAATTCTTGGTGTGATTCTGGAGACAGAACTTAGTTTAAGTAGTCATGTCAAAGCAACAAAGCAGTAACTAAATCAGCATATTATAATCTCAAAAACATTGCAAGTATTACATGTTTTGTTTTCAGTCAAGACTTGAAGAAACTTATTCATGCCTTTATCACCAGCAGGGTGGACTATTGTAATGGGCTCCTCACCGGCCTTCCCAAAAAGACCATTAGACAGCTGCAGCTCATCCAGAATGCTGCTGCCAGAATTCTGACTAGAACCAGAAATTCTGAACACATCACACCAGTCCTCAGGTCCTTACACTGGCTTCCAGTTACATTTGGGATTGATTTTAAAGTACTTTTTACTAATTTACAAATCACTCAATGGCCTAGGACCTACATACATTACAGATATGCTCACTAAATTACATATGATCACTCAGATCATTAGGATCAAGTTAGTTAGAAATACCAAGGGTTCACACAAAACAAGGGGACTCTGCTTTTAGCTATTATGCCACCCGCAGTTGGAACCAGCTTCCAGAAGAGATCATATGTGTCAAAACATTAGCCACATTTCCAGACTCAAAACTCATCTGTTTAGCTACATCCGAACTGATTGCACTGTATTTTATGTACAATCTTTTTCTATTCTTAACCATTTTAATTCATTCTAAATCAGTTTTAGATTATTTAAAAACTCTTTAATTTTGTAATTTTTTTTTGATTATTTTAATTATTTTTATGTAAAGCACTTTGAATTTTCATTGTGTATGAAATATGTTATATAAATAAACTTGCCTTGCCTAATGTTTTTCTGATATGATTGATAAAATAAGTCAGGGCATGTCAGGAGGTGTGGAGCCAAGCCTAAATTTGGCCATCTGACTTATTAAAATATGGGAGGTGAGTGTCTAATGAGATAATGGACAAGTATCTTGGCAGCATCTGTAAAATAAGCATTTAATTAAGGATGTGCATTCTATTTGTTCATTTCCAGAATAAACCATTTAAGACTGTAGTGTGTTTTCCATGCATATTGTTTATTAAAGGTATCCAAATCAAATATAGTTTAAGTCAGACCATTCTGTACAATCATATATCAATCAAACTCTGGTGCTGTTCCAGGGGCCATTAATTTAATGGACACGGAAATCTCTTCTGCACTGAATTGGACCATTTATCATCACCTGATCATGTTTCCACAGGTAGATTGTAGATACAGAAATTTTGATGCCATTCTGTTAGCCACATAGTGAGCAACTAGTTAAAAATAAACTTTAAAGTATTGTTAATTATCATGCGTTATAGTTTATCAGATAAATATGGTTTGTATGTAAATATAAAGGCTAGATGTAGTGGTTCTATAGGGTTAACTGTAATGGCAGAATAACTTCAGAAAAATTACTGGCAGGGCAAGAAGTTCTTCCCTCCTTATTTACTTTCTTGCTGAAAGTTCAGTGAGTTTTATTCAGGAAAACCTGGAAATATAAAGTATTTTAAAAAGTGGTTATTTCAAGACTTGGCAGTCATTCATAAAATATGAAAAGATCACAGAAGTCACAGAAAACAGAACATTTTTTTTTTCTTTTTAAATAATCGACTAGATTTTCATCAAAACCTCGATTCAGTTGCAATTAAATTTCAATGTTTTTTAACTTATTGGAGACTTCATTCTAATTTTTGTTCTCTAAAAATATTATTTAAATGTAATAATTTTAAGGATTGGTACCAGACAAACAAATGTAAATCAGCCACTACAAGCACTGTACAAGTATTACTTGTCTAGTGATAACTGGAAAAGACAGCTATGATTCATTGGTCAAAAAAATCAGGACATATTTAATTAAAAAAAAAAGAAAGAAAAAAGTGGATGTGAGGAAGTTTTTCAGTGTTTTATTGGCTGAGTGATCAGGAGCCAGGTGTTCAAAGGAACAACAGACTTTATATCATAGCCTCATTTCAGTTTAAATGAAATGAAATGTGACATTCTAACTGAAGTGTGTGTTGATGGATGATGTCTGCTGTCCTTCTTGTGGGAGGGAAAACTAGATAAGTTGCCAAACAACTCTCACAACAGTTAAACAGCTGCCTACTTTTCTCTTTCTGTTACTCCACCAAGATATATGTGCACAAACACAGATCAAGAGGTGTCTGTGGCATGACAGCCTAACTGGTGTGACGGTAGACCGAAAGGCCAAAGAGAGGGACGGTTTCAGCTCTGGTTCTGCTCGAAAGGTTCTCCCTTATGAATTACAGCTCCTTAAGATTTTTATTACAGAATTCTGACCCACCTGGAGAATTCTACAATCTGTCTGATTCTTGGTGAATTCTGAACCTTTTTTTTTTTGGTTTACTTTGAGTAACAGAACACTTGTCCCCTATGGGATATATGAAAAGACAAGTTTGGAATCAATGAGATTTTTGTATTTTTGTATTTCATTTTTATCAAGACTGGATTTATTTGACTAAAATAGAGTAAAAACAGTAATACTTTGGAGTATTATTCCAAATTCAAATTATTATAATAGATTTTAAAATGCAACTTTTCCTTATCAAGGCAATGCAGAATTTTCAGTATTATTACTCCAGTCTTCAGTGTCACATGATCCTTAAGGAATCAATCTTAATATGCTGATTTAAAGGGGTCATATGATGTTGCTAAAAAGAACATTTATTTTGTGTATAATTGGCCAGCTATTCAGTGTATTGTGATTGGCCAAATACCTGAAGCGCGTGATGGAAATGTAACACCCCTTACCACACTGTGATGCTGTGTGCCCCGGCATGGCAAGACAAAACCAATAAAAACCCGTTACAAATGAGGCATTTGTTTCATCCAGTGGGGACATCATTACTGATTGTAGTGACTTATACTGTCTTTTTACGTGTTGCATATTGCGCCGCGTAAACATAAAACCCATGTCTGCATTTGTGTTTGGAGAAACGACAAACAACAAACGCTACTCTGCACTGCTCAGAACTGCTCAGAGTGGCAAATTCTTTTCAAATGAAAACATACAAACAGGCTGTGAGTCAGAAGTGCCAGACTGTCCTTGCAAAGTTGGAACTGCCCCACTTTATAGAAACAGTCTTTGTGTGTAGATGGCATTTCAGGCTGCTTTCCCAGGTTCAGGAAACAGTCCTCCGTAAAATGCGCTGCACATATCTGAATATCTGAAATTATTAAATTAAGCTAAAACAAATTTGGCCAAAATGGCAGCATGGTTTAGTTTAGTTTAGTAACTTCTGGAGCCACACCTGGCTGTGATACCCTAAAATGCAGCCTCCTAAGGCAGCACACTAGGTTTTTGGAAAAGAACAATTGTCCCCACTGGATTTGCGAAAAGCAAAGGAACCGCTAATTTGAGATGCATTTGAGATGAATCATATCTCTGGAGTGTCTGACCTTGCTTTCACCTGCTTTTTGGCAGTATGTGACTGTATAACCGTTTTTAGATTTTGAAGCAACAGAGTACAGTTATGAGAACCCACTTGTGTTTGTGTCAGCTGCTTTCATTATCTATAATGAGTCAGGAAAACTGTGGTGAGAACACTAAGAGGTGTCCCTCTAAATCAAGTGTTATAAGGGATTATTGGACATGCTTGTGCATTTTTTGCAGCCTGGCGGACATTAATGGCCTTCATTGGCTTAACAATGACAGCCCAGTGTTGGCAGTCTGCACTGAGCTTATACAGCACTGTACGTTCTAATCATATTCATTATACCCAGATTATACCATTTTGTGTAATTACTGTAAAGATTATAACAACACTAAATATACTGGCAGCATATCATTCTCTTTCATTGTCTCTCTCACTGCACTGATCCGCTAAAGGACAAAGTAAGCCCAAAGATGCTTGATTTAGATGCCTGTTATGATCACTTATGAATCAACTGCCTCAGGTTCTCTGACTGGGACGCCAGCTATCACACTGACACACACCCTGTGCACTGCTGTTTTGATGCAAAGAGAATAAATTTGATACTTTGCATCACTGTATAGAATTATAATCACTTGTCACTTTGGTTCACACGTAACTTCAAAGAGGCAAAGCAGTGCTTGTCCATTAGTGGGATCTGTTCTGATGTAGTGTGTAAACAGTGTGAAACACAATTATACAGTGCAGCTAACAACACTACTGTTCAAAAGTTTAAATCAGTATTTTTATTTTTATTTATTTATTTATTTATTATAATTTTTTTTTTTAGAAATTAATACTTTCATTTAGCAAGTATGTATTCAATTGATCAAAAGTGACAGTAAAGACAAAACATTGGACATTTTTATACATCAAAAACGCTGAAAAAAATGAATTCAGCTTTGTCATCATCGGGATTATTACATTTTTAAATCTATTAAATTAGAAAAAAGTTAATAATATTTCAAAGTTTTAATGTATTTTTGATCAAATAAATGAAGCCTTTCTAGATGCTGTTGAAGTCAAAGTAAATGCGTCTAAGAGATAGGAATGTAACGATTCACTCAAGGCACAATTCGATTTGATTCACGATTCGATTCACAATTTCTTTTTTTTTCTTTCTTTTTTATTGCTTGAGCAAAATGCAAATTTTTTTGTTTAATTGAAATATAACACTATAATAATATACTGGTATAGCACTTGCATAGTATTGCTCTTTTGTTGGTTTTGATTGCTTTTATTGTCCTCATTTGTAAGTCGGTTTTGATAAAAGAGTCTGCTAAATAGCTACATTTAAATATAATAAAAATTTTAATAACAAAACTAATTTTTAAAACTAGCCCCAAATCAGATAAGTAACACAAATAAAATAAATCTCTTCATATAAACAAAATACGGCTTTGTCTGTGCTCTTTCCATTTAAAATCAGAGGCAACCACTGCATTTAAATCACGATCCAAACGGAGATGGTGCATAGATGCAACATGAACAGTTTTTAATCTAAATTAATTATATAATTTCAAAACTTGAAGCAAAAATAGAAAGATTTTACTTCAGTTTTGTGAAACTATACATTAAAAAATCAGCATGAAACCGAAACAGCAGACGAGCTGAATGAGATGTAGTTTCACTCTCTGCCAGCAGGAGGAGCTTAAAGAGTTTCCTTGGTTTCTGCTGTAAACAAAGCAGCACTGCACTTATGAACTTTAATATGTATTATACGGAGCTAAAATGAAAAAAAAAATCCCATCTGAACTTTTCTAAAGACTGTAAGTTCCCCTCAGACATACATTCATATAAACTCTTACCCCTAATTAAATCGCGATTTTGTTCAGCATCTCAACCGATTTGAATGGTCACGTTTGGATCGATTTTCAACCGGCTCGAAGTTCATCATTACATCCCTAATAAGAGACTTCCTTCAAAAATGTTATGTTTGTTTTAAAATCAGTTCTTTACTTTTGTTAACTGCACCACATACAATATTGATATTCATCCAATGTTTGTCCAGGGGCATACAAGAGTTTTATGTGACGGAGGAAGTGATTGTGAGTGTTTTGGTGCAGTTGAGAGAAATGTCTGAAAGGTTTTTCACATGTTAATGTGTTGTTCAGTAGAATTAGGGAATTTTATTGGCACACAAGCCAGCAGGTGGCATAATGCTCAGTGCTGTCTGGTGTGTTTCTCTCGTCTGTATCACCCCGGCTGTGTGTTTTGGTTAAGCGCCACCCTGGTGGTACCATCCCATATCAGTGGGCAGCGCCCATTTTAAATTGCTTTTTCACACCTTTGGTGGGAGTGGGGTTTCAGACTTACATGCGCACAGTCTGACAGACCCGAGAGAGAGCAGTGTTATAGATCTTCAAGCAAATTGCTCACACTTTTCTTACACTTTCTCTCACTTTCGCTGTACGAGGTCTTTTCAATTCCTCTACCCTGAGATTTAGGAAAGTTAGATGAGATTTTTAACTGTTAGCCCTGGAATGTATATGTATATGAAACACTAAAAATGTGTATTTTACCATGATAATACGGATATATTTTTGATGTCTGTTGTTTGTTTAGAATATGTGGCACAGGCATGCATTTGTAGCTGAAAGGCTGTAATAGACTTTTTGGGATGCTACACTGTGAAATCTACCATTATTATTATTACTAGTAGTATTAATAGTAGTGAATAATAATAATAATAATAATAATGATACATTGGTTCTAAAAATGAATAATTCTTTTTAACAATGTAAAATGTAAAGCTTTTTTTTTAAATACAATATTACTTGTTTTGGACTAGTGGATATTTGCACATCTGCATTTTGAGTATAGGGACCAAAAGGTGTTCATTTTAAATATCACATACTAAAACTATTACAATTTATAGTCTATACAAGGAATGGGCTTTTAATAAAAACTAATACAAATGCAAGTATTAATATCTGTTTCACAAATTTTCAAACAAGTGGGCGAAATGTGGGGCCTCCCATCTGACACTGTTGCCTTATGGATGAGTCCTACATAAATTTATTTCTTTATCGGGTTGTTTTATTTATGATAGCGAGTCAAATTTGCTCACTCTCGCTCTCTGTCATTCTCTAAAAGCCCTAACAATATGGATGGCAGCGGTGTGCCAGTGTTGGCTCCAGCTCCAGTCACTGAGTGTAAATTTCTGCTTGAGCCAGCTCAGAATCTGATGGATCTCTCCTAGTGTGTTTGCACAGCACATTTTAATCGATTCTTAAAATGTTCAATTAGGGCCAGATCAATTTGCGCAAGGTGGTGACGATCAAAGTCAGCATACGCTTCACACACACCTCTGCCTTTCTTAGCTATGCACACAAAATTCAACATGCCATTCAGTGCTATAATGATATTTTCTTCCCTCTTTGTTTCCTACCTTTTCCTCCCTTTTGTCTTTAATTGGATCTGCTCTCATTGTTCTCATAGGTGTCATTTACATACGGTCGGTTTGGACACCAGAAGGGAGTGTGCCAGTTTGTAATGTCTCACTATAGTGTTCAAAGTCCTCTCGTTTTGTGTATTTTATGCTCCCCATGGCTGCATAATTTATATATTTTCTCAATCTATTTTATTTTTTATTTATTTTTTTTTAATGGAAAAGTAATTTTTTTTTCTTTTTCTCTATCTCTCTCTCTCTCAAATCACAATAGCACATATGCACCAGGTCGTGAAAACGGTTGGAATAAGGAAAGGCAGGATGGATAGATAGAAAAATGCTCAGAGACAGGATTGGAGAGAAGCATGGTGATGGATCATTGTGGCATTTTACCTTTTGTGGCAAAGGTCAAAGGTTATTGGGGCATCAATGTGGCGAATAGTTTTAGGGCTTAGTGGGAGGCAGGAAGCCGATTAACCTGAAGAGCTTCCAGAGGGTTGTGCATTTCGGTGTGTGTGTGTGTGTGTGTGTTTGAAGGAGTGTATTCCAAATGATGTCTTGAACTGAGCTATAAATCATTCATTTTTTTGCACTCCTGAGTTACTCTGTGAATGTGGGTGTGACTGAGTTTAATACAGAGTGAGGTAGACATGAAGTGTGTGTGTGTGTGTGAGTGAGATAGCAAGGGTCAGAAAGTTTGTGAGTGTGCACTTGATACAAGGTCACGGTTTTTGGAAGCAGAACGAAGCAGCTGCTCTTGCCATGAGGGGCCAGAGGACATATGCCAGAGGAGAATTCTTTTATCCAGGCGTAAAATACCATATGATCCGTCAACTCCATTACTGCTCGAATAATATCCACTCACACGTACTTGGGTTCTTCAGCCTCTTTATTTGGATGCCTTGAGGCTCCTGAGTGCTTACTGAAGTCCTTGTGCCATCTCTGGTCTCATCCAGGATCTTTGGAATGCTGTTTAGTTTTTAGGAGTCATCATTGGGCCAATGAAGTGGCTAGGAGACAAAAGTGGACAGAGCGACGCCTAACAACTGTCATCTCTTAGAAGGCTTTGTTTGTAGCTCAGAAATTCTGGGTTTGATTAAATTCATTATTTGATAAAAAAAAAAACACAGTCCTTCAAAATCATTCTCATATGCTGATTTGTTACACAGATAAGATCTCTTATTATTATCAGTGTTGAAAATAGTTGTTCTGCTAATTTTTTTTAGGATTCTCTGGTGAATATAAAGTTCAAAAGAAAAAAAATTACTTCTCTTTTGATCAGTTTGTTGCATCCTTGATTTAATGCAAATTTCGGTAACACTTTAGAATAATGGTCCATTAATGTTAGTTAACTACTTTAGTAAACATGATCTAAGCAAGAACAATCCTTCTACAGCATTTATTAATCTTAGTTGATTTTAATTTCAACATTTACTAATGCATTATTCAAATCAAAATAAATACAGTAATAAATGTGGTGTTCATTGTTTGTTCATGTTAATTAATGCATTAAATAACATTAACTAATGGACCATTATTCTAAAGTGTTACCCAAATTTCTTTTAAATAAAAATTCAAATCTTAATTATTAACTTACTGACTTTTTAAATACATAAAAATAGCAAGTTTCAGTGTTAGTCAGTTTATCTAGATTTCAGGGAATATTTTTTTTTTTTACTATGATATAAAGGTCTCTCATTTTGGTTGTCATCTTGGATTTATTTTTTTTCACCAATGATTTTTTTTTTATAGTATTTGGGATCTGACAAGATACAAGTGATTTTAATTTGAGATTGAAATATTAACTTGATTTGTGAAGGTTTTCCATGATTCAAGTTTTGTTGGACAAAATTAACGAGAGACTTAACTTCTATATTCTGTTTTGTTTTAAGTTATAACTATGAAAATCAAAATACTTTCCTATCCTATCAAATAAATTATGAGCACATCTTTTCTTTCTTTTACACTGGTATATTATTTTGGTTTAGTTGGTTTCAGTTAGGGCTGCAACTAACGATTATTTTGATAATCGATTAATCTGTCGATTATTTTTACGATTAATCGATTAATCGGTTTATGTACTTATATTTTAG
Organism: Carassius carassius; assembly: GCF_963082965.1. Taxonomy (NCBI): domain Eukaryota; kingdom Metazoa; phylum Chordata; class Actinopteri; order Cypriniformes; family Cyprinidae; genus Carassius; species Carassius carassius. The sequence continues at coordinate 39,238,877 of NC_081759.1, forward strand.
TTTTTTCCATTTTTTCCCCAAGTAAATTATTAATAAATGGTCTTTATCATTCAGCATAGATTTAAGAGATTGTAACCATTTTGCACTGTCATATCCTCATCAAAAATATACCTGGAGTTGTTTTATTGTGTTAGTAATCCTTTGTCGAACTCTTCTGCAATCAGAACACTGACCCATACTCTATTATACAAATTTCACAAGGAGATTTCAAATAATGTTTTCACCATGGCAGTCCTTAGAGCTCCTAAAGTAGTTTAACATCCTGAACGAAGCTTATTAAGGAATCTTTCAGAACATATTTTCACGAAGAATAAGGATAAAACAGAATAAAATTGCAGTGCATTGTATTTTATTATTTACTGGGAAACAGCTTTACAGCTTTTGCTGTGAAATTATAAACAATCCTTCGAATAAAGTGCCAGTGACATGAAACCTGAATGGAACTCACAATTTAAAGTAAAATCCATCAGAAGGTTGTCCAGAAAAAAAATAGGACACACACAAAAAACCTGCTGTGTAAAAAAAGCAGTGAATACTTAGAAAATAAGTGCATTTCAAATATCTACATTTACCTCTCTCATTCAGTCATAATTAGGCTGCACGACTGAATTTTGAACTGGTAAACGACAAACTGATCACAGAACATGTTTGTAAAGCTTTAAATGTTAACTGTTAAAAAGCAATGTTATCAGCTTTTACGACTAAACATTTGCAAACAACATTGTACTGGAGAATCTGCACAAATGAAAGTCTTAGGGGCCGTTCACAAATCGCGCCTAAAAACGCTAGGCGCGCCACTTTCTCCTCCTTTCCCAAGCGCTCGGGCAGAAGCGCCCCTGAGGCGTCTGCCTTTGCTAAGCAACCATGACGTGCTCTCTCCTTGAAGAAGCGGAAATTTCAGCAAAGGATAAATGGATTTGCAGCTCAAAAAATCGCTTGCAGTAGCTTTGCTACTAAATTTATTTCAAAATGGAAATCCATATACAACTATGGTCAGCTGTTCCTTTCATCTTGACTGAGCTTTTAACGTTGTTACGGGAAAGGATGAAGCTGATTGGTTAGTTCTTGTCACATGACCCGCGGTGCGGTTGCGGCATTCGGAAAAGTTTAAATGTTTTTAACTCGATGCGGTGCGGTGTTGGAAATAACGAACTTGAGAGCGCAAAAGACGCGATATGTGAACGTCCCCTTAAACAGTGCAGTAGTGCAGAGTTTACAGGTTACTCTTCTTTTTTAAAGGCTCAATGTAAAGTACTCCCACATCACGCTGAATGACATGGCTGCAGAGACGCTGTTCGGGAAGCACGTGACATAAAACAAGGCCAGCTTTTGGCTATTCGCTACTTCTCCTGTTGTACTGGCTGAGTAAAACCTCCGGTGGCTCATTACTGCCACACTTTGGTCACCGCAGATTTGAAATATGCACGAAATGAGCCGCTTACGGCAAATAAAAGTTATTTAGCAACGAATCGATGACTAAATTAGTTGACAACTATTTTAATAATCGATTTTAATCGATTAAATCGATTCGTTGTATCAGCTCTAGTTTCAGTTAAACCTGCTCCTAAACGACAAACAAAACAAACTTTGGTTGGAAACTTGAATGTCAGTCGGGTCTCTCCCATTCATTTTGGCGTCACTTTGACAGCGAATAACTTTACGTCTGAGGCATTTAAAGACTCAATTTTTCCATTAATTATTTCTAAAGAAACACGTAAATGTATAAAAGGCTCCATTACCTTGTATCTTATGTTATGGCCCTGTAGAAGCAGTTTTTGTAAAAATAGGCTAACGATTGCGTCATAACCTGCGACTCTCTGTTGTACAGTAGAGAAATAACCGTATAGACAGGAGGAGAAGCTCGCAGGCAATCTTTTACTGTCTATGAGGAAATCGGTGGGTCGATTAATACTAAATACTATGCAAAATGACAAAATAATTAATCAGAATACTTACCAAAATTTGCTCCTGTTCACGTTCCCCGTCTCTGCAAGATTCGGTGGGTGATTCAGATTTCTCTTGGCACAGCTATTAGAAGGCTTACAATTGTCAGACAGGTTGCTCACGTCACATCTACGTCATCAAGCTCAGTTTGAGTCTGCGCAGTACGCTCTAGTGATGGGAAGTTCGATTCTTTTCGATTCAATAAACCGGATGAAAAAACGGTTCACCGGTTCTTTTATGCTCGACGTGATGACGTCATTGGCGATGACGTAATGGCGTCAAGTCTATCAAACATTTATATATATAAAGTCAGTAATCATAACTTTAGTCAGTTAAAAACCTCATAATCATGAAAAGTTTACAATTAAGTTGTGCAACAACGCACCCAAATACAGTAACAGCAATAATGTGCATACGAGGATTTAAGTCTTGAAGATATAAAGTAAATAAATTAGGTGTCATCAGCGCAGAAACCATGATCAACTTACTATACATAATCCAATTGCGATGTATTTGTTATTAAATGAACCACATTTCGCCAGATTGCCCTTCATTCAAGCCCTCGGTTTACCCGCGCTCATAACATTAGCACAGAATCAGTTTAGAATCAATCACCAAAATAATCAGTTCAGTTCAGACGCTCTGTGAGTCAGTCGGCTTCACGCTGAATCACACATGCACAGTATCATCAGCTCCTCGGTTCTCAAATCGGACGCGTCTGACAGAAACGGTTCTCAATTCAGTGTACTGGTGATCCGAAAAAACGATGCAACCGGTTCTTGACTCGAGAACGAGAACTACTCCAACAGTGGGTGTGTTCGCTCATCATCTGGCTCGGCTCATCATCTTCAGTTCTCTCTTCACAGCAGTTCAGTCAGTAAACTGTTTGAGTAAATGAATTACTCCGGGATATTGGTTTATTCTGACTCAGAGGGAGTGTCAGTCACATTAAAAAAATTAACAGCTTAAGTAATTTGTGTATTAATGCGTATTAGAGACACGAACCATTTCAATTGATTCAGTTCGATTTGGTGAACTGGTTCATCCGGTTCACTAAGAAGAACTGGTTAAATTGAACGATTCGTTCACGAATCGGACATCACTAGTACGCTCGACCCCCAGGAAGTGAATCTCCGTTGAATCCAATGGGGTCGCTGTGTCCATTTCTTATACGGTCTATGGTCTCTTCCTGTGTAAGTAGAATATTCTTGGCCAGAACAAACTCCATAGTCTGACTAAGCAATGTAAAGTATACCACATTTCATGGTTACTGATGATTGGGATAAAACCTCTGATAAAATTCAAGAGACCGGATTTATTGCATGTTTCTTTATCTGGCCATAATTAAATTGATGGGAGGTTAAATTGCTGCAAATAAATTGGCAGAAATACAATCCCAAGAACCCAGGGGAAAGATTTTGAACTCTTCACGCTGTATATATGAGTTGAAGCTTTGGGTGATGCGCCGCGTCCGAGCTACCGCGATGAAATCCTCAGCTTTGTGGTTGACATTTGAAAAGTGGCCTGAGAAAGAGGGAGTGAAAGTGAAAGGTTAGAAATGTGTGGGGTGTCGTCAGCCTTGGGACCAGCGGCTGAAACAAATCAGAGTGGAGGTGTTTGGGCTCAGAATTATGGTCCTCTATGTAGCCCTGAGAGCGCCATAAAGAACGGACTTGTGACACAGCGAAATGCTGTTTTCAGGACGATGCTGCTTCCATCTGCTGGAGCTACGTGCTTTATAGCGTGCAACCTCCGTATCGCAGCCTTCCAGGGCCACCACAAAACATTGCACTTTTAAAAAAAAAATATTTTCTTTTCTTTTCTCCCCAGCCCTATGAGGCATCGTGATTATGGCATGATCACCGGTGGTGAGGCAGAAGTGACAAGAGTGGATTTTATTAATCTATAATTTCCTGAAAAGAGAATCATGATGTATATCAGCATTTAAGCTTTATTTTTGATATAATGTTGATTACCACTGAAAATAACTTGGACTTGTCCCTCAGTTTCTTTTAAAAAGCTCAAATTATTGGATGACTACAGATATAGATGACATTATTGACTTATTATTTTGTGCATTTTTTCCCTTATTTCTCTTTGTTATTTTATTAGCACACACATTTTATTTAGTTGTATGTAAATTCATTCTCTTCTACATTTAATAAAAATAAATAAATAAATCAGGTTTTGAAATTATTGAATGATGCCTGCCTGGCTCTCAATATTGCAGGTACCTTTCTATCTCTGCAGTTTGTTTATTAACGAAAGCATGAGTTGAAATGGTTTTCTTTATCAGCTTTTGAACCAAGAAAATGTCCTTTGTTGCATCATTCATTCATTCATTCTCTTTCTCTTCACTAGTCCCTCTTCTTTCTCAAGACACGGGGTCCACAAGGCCTCACGTGTGTTTTGTCTCGGTGTTGATTTGAAATGAATCACTGAAGGTGTATCTCTCTCTGAAGGGATTATTATGTGTTTAAACTCTTGTTGTGAGACGCAGCACCATACCAATTCTTCATTATATTTTCACACCTTTACTATGCTTCACTCCCGCTACCTGAGGAGAGAGAGCGAGAGAGATAAAGCAACACAATAAACCTCTGGTTCTATTCCAGGCAGCTGCTTGAGCTTCTGTTGCTCTCCATTCTGTCACCGTTTCAAAACATGCAAATGAGACTCTCTGAATCAGCACGGAATCTGTTGTATCACTATAAGAAACAAGAGAGAAAAACAAACGAGAAATACAAAAATATGCAAGATTGGAAAATTGGGATTGTGTGTTGCATTATCTTATATTGGCTTATACTGAGCTGAGGTCAAAACTCTTGCTGTGTAAAATGTGTGATATTGCTCCCGTTCCCTGATTTATCAGATTTTTTGGAACTTTAATGGAGCTAAAGAAACAAATGTGGGAAGAAATTTATAAGCCAGCACTCTGGCTTTTCTACCCTTTCTTCATTTTCTCCACAATTGTCTGTATTCAGTTCAAAACACTTAAAACAGACCTATTTCAATCGTGTGGGCTATTTTTTTTTTTTTTTTCAGATTTGTAAGAATGTTTCACTGTTAGGGTTGTCGTTGTTGTATTTGCATTGCAATTGGTCTGCTTTTTTTTGCATTTATTTGCATACTAAATTGTGCTTGGTCTTCTATTTACTTAATCAGCTTCAGCTGCCTTTGTTGCAAATGCGGCACATGGCATGTGTGTGCTTGTCATAATTTTGCCTCTATCAGTACAGATCTAAAATTATAACAGGAAAGAACTGTAAATTTAGGGTCTGATTCATTGAAGCATTTGGCACACTCCGTCTGTTTGGCAGACTGTCTCGTGTTTGATTGGCAGAGTGATCTGATAAGCTACATCACAGACTTAACGGAAAATACGAACACGTGCTGAGCACTTTTACAATGATAGAGGTATCCTTAGAGAAAGGTGACGGATTGACATTATGCTTCAGTTAACCATGAGTGAGTACAGATGCAGTAGAGCAGAGATAGGCAACTCCGGTCCTGGAGGGCCACTATCCTGCAGAGTTTAGCTCCAACCCTAATTAAACACACCTGAACAAGGCAATCAGTGTTTTCGGGATTACTAGATAGATACAGGCAGGTGAGCTTTTATGAGGGCTGAAGCTAAACTCTGCAGGATGGTGGCCCTCCAGGACCGGAGTTGCCTATCCCTGCAGTAGAGCATCCAAATGTAGCATAAATATCTTTTATAAAAAAAAAAGAAAAAAAAAGGAATTTGCTTTAATCAGATTGCATGACTAAAATGCAAATTGTGGGATTTATAGCACACAGGTTTCAGTTAGCGTGTTTAAAAGGTATCAGGTTCATATTGTGAGAGCAATATAGTACTGCCATACCAAGTTTTTTTGTTTATTTGAGATACTAAGCTAATTAATTGTGTACTAGAGTAGTACAAACCTTCTGACCTTTCAGACTTTACGCTGCAGATCAAAGGTTTGCCTATTATGACTGCATCACTTTAGTCAAGCATAGCATAGTGGTAGTGGAGTAAAGTTGTGGTCTTGCAGCTGAAGTTTAGTGTCTGATCCAGTAGTTTTCCTGGGATGGTATTTTACTGAGGTCACAGTCCCCCTGTAGTGCTATTCTGCCCTTGAGCAAGGCATTTAGCCCTAAGTTGCTCCTGTGGGACCTTGTGTATTGGATAAAAATGTCTGCTAAATGATAGATTTCAATTTCAGTGATGACTTGTTGACTTTTTGGGTCATGTTTTGAGAGAGGTTCACTTAAGTCATCCCTGAGCAAAAAAAAGAGGACTTTCCACCATCGATATTACAACCTAACACTCACAAAGAAACATGACACACAAAGCCACCACAGTGTAATATCCTGTCCAGAGGAGGTGGAAGCAGTTGTGTGAAAGTGAGCCTGAGGGCTACAAATGATTCCTGCTAGAGCATGGTGTTAGCAGTGCCAAGGTCATGGGTTCAACATAATGATAAAATGAAGACAGTGGAAGTCACTTTGGATAAAACTGGTGTTGTGATTATATACTCGTGACATACAGCCAAGTATGGTGACCCATACTCAGAATTCGTGCTCTGCATTTAACCCATCCAATATATATATATGCAATAAAATTTATCAAATGTGAAGGTTAAGACTATAATATTTGTTGCAAAAATGTCTTTGTCTAGCTAATGTGTTTTTCAAGTAAGTTTTCTATTCTGAATCCTGAAAAAGTATAAAGATTTATTTTCCACGAAAATATTAGGGAACACCTATTTCCAACATCGATAACAGTAAGCATCACAAATTGGAAAACAGTTCATTTAAATTATATTAATATTTCACAACATTCCTGTTTTTCCTGTATTTTTGATCAAACAAATGCCGCCTTTGTGAGAGATTTCATGTCAAAAACAATTTTCTGAAAATCTTATTGCCCCCCTAATTTTTCAATAGTGTACATATAACATTTTCTTTTTTTCTTGCTTTATTTTACTCTATTCACTCAGAACATTGACTTACTCTCTACACATGCTCATACAATTATCTTTCCAAAGACCCTTGGCCTTAATTTAATTTGTTTCTCCGTAAATAAATGCTCTCGTTAAATGAAATAAAACAAAAGCCAGGGGACACTTTAAATAATAACTGAAAGCAATTTTCCTTTTAATAACATCTGTAGTGTCTCTGAAATGAAATAAACATTCAGATAAATCTCTTTCTCTTTGTCTCTCCGCAGTGTGCGAGAGCAGGGGCGGAGGCAGCGATCTCGTTCCCAGGTTCTCCTCATCTTTGCCCACTTACCTCCCTGTGTCCTGCCAACTGCAGGGTGCAGAGTCATCCTTCTTTCTCCGGGAGGCCACACAGGAAGTGATGCGTAACGGTAGCTTGCAGACACGCAGTGAGCCTCTCTTTCTCCACTTGCCCGAATCTGGCCCTGCTCCCCTCTTGTCGGTCAACTGTAGCTATGGAAATCTCACCACAGAGGCACCAGTACCACCAGAGCTCCTCCAGGGTGCGCTGCCACGTTCTTTCCACACCTCTTCACACCTGACGCTGGGCTGGAAGGTGAGAGCACACCTGGTGAGCAGAAGGATAGGAGTCGATCGGCCTCAAATCCAGGTGTTGTTTTATCTGGCAGGCCGCAGGTGGGAGGATGTGGATCCTCCAGCAGAACTGTTGCCATGTATCCGTGTCGTTGGCATCCGCGATCCGGGGGAAGGTTCTGTATCGAGCGCCTGCCGACTGGAGGGAAACCTGGGGATCTGTGTAGCCCAGCTCGGCATTCCTATAACCTGGTTCAATGCTCCTCCATCACGTAGGCGCATACAGGAGCCCATACCTGTCACGGTGGAGTTGCACTACTCCATTCTCCCTCCAGAGGCCCTGGGAAAAGAGTGTGTGGCTGGTAGGATGCAAGGAAAGACTGGAGGGCAGGAAGGTGATATGCAGAGGATTGGGACGGTGACTCTCACCACTGGGGACAACAAAGTGCCCAGAAACCGACTTAGACTGGATGGAGACGTTGAGATACTGGCGCCCCCCAGCCCAGTTAAACAGGGACAGACGGTGGGATTTCAAGTACTAATGAATTCGGCTGCCGCCACTGAGCAGTTCACACTGAGGTAGGCTGAACAACATGCACACACCTGCATAGAGGTTGAAAATCTTCTGCTCATAAATGCATTAATGAATCGATCAGACAATAATTTTTAATTTATGTTGAATCCACCAAATCTACTGTGGTGTATGGCTTGTCTGCTAATTTTTACTTGTCTTGTACTCGTCTTCAGAAAAGAAAAGTAATCAAATAGTAGCCAACCTTATGTAAATTAATCAATATTTAGGCTAATATTTTTTGGCCGTTATTTTAATTTCAGTATTTTTTTTTATGTCATTGTAAGGGTACGCAATTTGACCAAAATCTTATTTCACTATGCAAGTTATTTTATTTCATGAGAACACTAGGCAGGGCTCTAGACTAACTTTTTGCACTGGTTGCACTGGAGCACCTACCTTTTATACTTAGGTGCACCCAAATTTTTGACCGCATCGCATTTAACACCAGAGTTTTACAAGTTAACATTTTTTAAATTGCTGTCCATATAGGCAATATTGATTTGTTGCTTAAATGATTAACGAACAATCTGGTCAACATAATGTTCTTTATTTGAAGCACAATTCTACAAGAAAGGTAACCTACTGAAAAAGTGTTGGTGCTTAAAGTGTTTCACTGAACTGAAATGAAAACTTAAAACATCTCAAGATAAATTAAATAAAAAGAAAATCTAAATGAAGTGTTTTAAGCTTTTCAAACTGAACATCTCATGGCTCAATGTCTTATGGACTATCCTCCTTTGCAGTCACATGCCCCTCTGATGGCCATCTCCTGTAGTTTTGCCTTCTTGATTTCTAGCCTTGGCTAAACCAGCTGGCCACATTCTCTCTAGCAGCAAAATCTTACAGACTTGGCCCCTCTACACTGATTCTTATCAGATCTTCCACTGTTTCTGAATGAAGGGATGCTCTATTATGTGAACAGCTAAACAGTCCCTAAACAGCTTATACTACTGTTTCAGCTATTAAAATAGTTCAAGCAAACTGATTATTTTTCGTTTCTTTTTTTCTTAAGTTAATTTAGAAAAACGTTTGGAGCATTTTTTGTTTGTTAAATATAAGTTTAAAAAAAAAAAATTTAAGTAACGACCAAGCTGCCAGTGGCAGACAATGAGCCTATATTTGATCAGTTTAGCCTTCTCAAATCATCAGGACTTGCCTAAAATAAAATCTATAGATATAAAACAGTTCAAGCATATAACAATATTTAAACGTTAATTAGGCTATATCCAATAGTTTGTGTGGAGACGCTTCAGGATATGGAGATGCTAGCGTGATCACTTGCATTTTTTTCAGTGGATACGCTGCCATTTTTGCTCATAAAGGTAAGAGTAATACATCATTCGTAACTGCAAAGGGTCTACTTTTATTTGTGTGCACTCACAATATCAACAAAATGTTGTGCTTTCTGCCATGTCGTCTTTAACAAGAATGAACCGAAACTCAGTGAAAACATGCCTCACAGACATAAATATATCTATAGAAACGTTTAAATGACTACTTAACATAATAAAAAAAATTGAAAACAAAAACTCTTTCGTTTATAATTATAATCCGTAAAGATGCACTTCTCTCTAAAGGCGTGTCTAATGAGATGGCGAGTCAGGATCGGCAACTTTATCCTTGCGACACAAAACTCTGTTTATAAGTAAATAATTAAAATATCTCCTTACTATTTCCCCCTGTTACATTTATGGTAATTGCTTTTGCCGGTGCTTTGCGTGTAAGCTTAAGCCTATTGCGTGAATTTGTTGCATTTAACTGTTCAGCTGCACTTTTAGTCGGACCATTGAGAAATTAGGTCGCACGTGCGACCAAATTGGTTGCACTCTAGAGCCCTGCTAGGCTATATTTTACAATATAAAGCAAAATTAGAGCAAATATGCACATAACAAACAATAACAAACAATAAGACAAATACAATATAAGAAAGTTATGAATAAAATACAGAAAATGAATAATCAAATGTAAAAAAAAAAAAAAAAAAGTTTAAATCTACTGTCTAGTATCAACAGTCCAATAATTATTTTCATGTAATGGCAATATTAAAATGATTTACTATTTTTAGCTGCGTTTTTTTTAAGTGCGTTAGACAACTGCAAAGGTAATCTAAAACACAGGAAATGAGCTTGCATAATTATATGCCCAGTATCTGCAAATATATATATATATATATACAAGATAAAATATGGATAAATTAAAAAATATTGGCATTTAAACAAAATGGCATGGCTATCTTGTGCATGCCTATTAAGAATATTAAGGGCAGTTTTACTTTGGCAAGTCTGCAGCACTGTGTTGATGAAGAGTTTCAGTGGAGTGACTGTCTAAGCATCTGAGACAATATGGATGAGAAATGAAAGTGTGCATGGCTCCATTGCAGATTCATGTTAATCACATTTTCATAAATGGTTTCTGTTAGCAGCCTGATTTTTTTAAGGCTGTTTGTGAGAATTGTGGCTTTGTATGTCAACACTCTAAATCAGGGGTGTCCAGTCCTGCTCCTGTAGGACCAGCTTTCTGCCGAGCTTAGCTCCAACAACCGTGCCTGGAAGTTTCTAGTAATTCTGAAGATTTTGTTTAGCTGGTTCAGGTGTTTAATTAGAACCGGAGCTGAACGCTGCAGGATGGCGGTCCTAGAGGAACAGGACTGGACTCCTTTGCTCTAAATGAACTCTGACAATTTAGGTTACTTACAGCGTGTTTATGAACACAAATGCTGAGTTTGAAAGCTCAGGCAGCTGACTTTTTGTAACTAAATTACAGATGCATGTCTAGAGTACACCTCTGGTTCAAAGAGCGTTTACACATCTGCTATCTTCACAGACGCTAGCCAGGACAGTTGTTGGCTTTCTCTTTGAGCTTCAAAGATATTTCAGGGGGGAAGGAACAAATCCCCCATCCCCACCTGGAGCCACTAACTGTGGCCCAGACATACTCGAAAGCCATATAAACTAATCTAACACATGAACACATGCATTCATACATTCATACAAGTTGCAGGGAGAAATTGAGGAAAGAATGAGTTTGAGAATGAAAATGTGAAATCCCAAGTTCACAGCAATATGTGCAATTGCATAGACCTGAACAACTTCATTAACCATCAAACGGAGTTCCTCAATGAGATTAAAATTTATATTAAATGCACCAGTTCAGCTAGAATCTGGTTCTTGCGTTGCTTGTTAAGAAGGTTCCCTTTGTTGTCGTCCATGCAGAAAAAGTTTTCAGAGGTTGCTGATTGGCTGGAAGTTCAGTAGTCATTCGTAGTGAAGTCTTGCGAGGCTAGTCGTTGGACGTTGGCTGAAGATGTGGAGTTGTGGGCTGGTTGAAGTTTTAGATGGGCACTCAAGGTCGGACTTGGAGACCCGGCATTAGGCTAAACATAAAGGCCCCGATATACTTCAAATGAAATCGAAGAACGAACTGATATGACACTATTTCGAACAAAATCAGGCCGAAATGAAGTTTGTTTTGAGTTGGTTTTGGCAGTTCGAAACAGCTGACCAAAGCGAACTTTCAGTCAATAGCAACATGAATACACTGGAGTGTCGAATAGCTGAGGTGCACAGACAGGGGCGTAGTTTGTGGGGGGGATGGGGGGGAGGTAACCCCCCCCAATATTCAAATCCATCAGTTACAACCCCCCCAATATTTCAACATGAAAATCACAGTAGATCAAATGAAAAATATAATATGAAAAAATAGAATTCATTTATTTTGTAAAAATAATTTTGTTCTTAATCAAATATGAGTATGTCATAATAAATCAGACAAAAAATACTCCTCCTCCATTGAGCCGATTGGTAACGCCCAACCAATGAGCCGCACTTTCACCAAAACAAGCGAGTGGTGTTTGAATGGGAGAGCACACGGATAATGTTAACGCCAAAAATGAAGACAGCGCTGCACAGCGGACTATATTTAACTGCTGGTCAGAGAGGGATGCAAAAAAAATTAAAGCATACTGAGAATGAGGTATGAGAATATTGTGTAATAGTTAGTACACACCACATATTTTAGCTAGCTAATCCATTGCAATGTATTTAGCTATAACTATCAGTATAACAAGTTACCAAAGCAGCTGTCTGTTTTCTAGTATATTTTTCAATAGTGTCTGTAATTATCAACGACAAAAGTATTCACATCGGTGTTTGTTTTCTTACTAAATTAATCTGACTTTTGAACGAATTGGATGAATGAATGATTTAAGTGGCTAACTCATTAAAACAGTGAAACACTGCCGCCTACTGGCGGTTTCAATACTTAATTTCTTTCTTTTGATAATCTCTACGATGTTAGAATTTTATGAATGATGATTATACACAAATTTCATAACGTTATGAGGTGTATAATCTCTTAACATGTTTTTATAACAGATTCGAGGTAAATATAGCTGCAGGGTAGAAAAGTCAGCAGAGGGAGAGGAGGAGCAGGTGATCTGGTAAAGAAGATGCCATTCAATCAATAAAATAAAATAAAATAGGAAACAGTATAGAAAAACAGCAGCTTTGTAAAGTTAGGCTATACATTAATGCCTTTAATGTTTTAAAGATGTGTTTCCCTTTAGAAAAAAAATTAAAATGCATTAAGGTGGAATGTAAAAATCTTAAAATAAATGTCTAAATGTTGTCTCTTTCATATTTGTATATGTTGAATTTGGAATCAGTTAAAGCATGTTGCCAGATAGATAGATAGATAGATAGATAGATAGATAGATAGATAGATAGATAGGAAGAAATAAATTATCCAATAACAATACACATAATAAAATTTTTTTTTGAAAAAAATAACGGGCAGCATACAACGTTCAACCCCCCCAATGTTCAAACCAAATCTACGCCCTTGTGCACAGATATATCCGCACCTGTATGATCACTCGCGGAGAGACTTTAAAGATTCAGAGAAAGCATTAATTCATAGAAACAAATAGCAACAGAGCTCTGTGTTGACAACCCGGAGTTATGCAAAAAGCAACACAGAGAAACATCCGAGACAAGTTTTCCAAAGCAATGAAAAGAATGAAAGAAAAGAGTAAAGATATAAGGTAGCAAGTACCAAATACATGTTTCAAGTAAGTGTTACACCATACTGCTGCTGCTGCTGTTCTTTCAACAAGGTAATTTAAAGGGTATATAATAGGAGTGTAACGGTACGTGTATTCGTACCAGACCATTTCGGTACAGGGCTTTCGGTACGGTGCACGTGTGTACCGAATGACCGAATGCAATATTTTGTGCCCGGAACATAGGTACATTTTCGTGTTTCCAAACGAACATATTAAGTGGAGGAAGTCTCCGCATTCAGCACAAATCCCGCCCTGCAGCTGATTCTAAGGCCGGTGACACACTGGCTGCGTGGCGTGAGCGTGGCGTATCAGTTGAGTGACGGCTGCTTCGCATTTTCTGTGTCTTTACACACCAGAATCGTGCCTGACGCGGCGCTGGCACGCTGCTGTTACTATATGTGACATAGAGGGAGACCGCCGACAGACCAGGATCTTGTCTTCACGACAACAATATCTATACTTCATGTTGAGCATATATATAAAAATATTTGATAGAAATGTTTGACAGGTGCAATATGCCAGTGTGTCACCGGCCTAAGGTTTTCAAAAGGCAATCACGCAATCACGCGAGTGTGAACATCACTACAACTAGGAAAAAAACGAATGTAATTCATATGCAGCTCCCGTCGGCTTTTAAGCAGACCTTTGCTCTTAATTCCGATCGGTCCAACGCAATAACAAAATCTGAGCAGGTCTAAAAACTGAAACTGTTGATGCTGCATTTTACACTTTGGAAAAGTTATATATATTTTTTAAATATGAGCAGGCCTACAAGCTGGGATTGGTAATGCTGCACTGTAATCATAGTTATTTATTTATATTTTTCATTATATTTTATTATATGATATTGGTTTGAGACTGAGAGTATTTTATTTAGTGGAGAACTTTGCAGCAGTATTTTATTTCTTATTCTTTTTTTATTTTATATATATTTTATTAAAAAGTATTTAAAAAAAGTGTAAACAAATTGCTAAAAAAAGTTTATAGTAAAAAACAACCTGCAGTTTAATGTTTGCATTTCTTTCCCTTACTGTACCAAAAATGAACCGAACCGTGACTTTAAAACCGAGGTACGTACCGAACCTTGATTTTTGCGTACCGTTACACCCCTAGTATATAATAAATGAAATGTCAAACGAACATACAATAATAAACCTTTGTCTTATCAAAAGTAATTCATGAAACTACAAAATATAAAAAGGTGTAACAATTTATTCAGTTTAATATAATAATTATAATAATAATGAAAACGAATAAAGTAAACTGACTCCAATATTTTTTTTTTCACATCATGCTAAAGTTTTACAGACTATGAGACATTCACACTTCAACCATGTTTTTGATTGAATCGAAAATTGTGTTATTCGAGGTCTGATACCCTACAAAGGTATTTCATGAGACAAAGGAACCTTCCTTGCTCAATTCACAAATTCACACATCTACATTGGCCAATCTGTCAAAGATGGGTGTGACTGGTAGACCCTTAAATGTCCCTAACCCAAACCAATCATTGCTGAAACCCTTTGAGATACTCTCCAAGACTCATTACCCTGGAGTCTGACTTTACTGCAGTTTTTCATCTTCAAGTAACCTTTTTGATTCGCTGTGGACTCTCCGATCTTCAGAACTCGATGAAAGCCTCCAGCTTACTCCTACCAAACTCATCAAGAATCTTTTTTTTTTTTTTTGCCTTTGAAATGCTTTTTATTTGTTGTCAACAGATGTTTGAATGATTCTCATTACATGTTTGGGAAGATGTTTTGCACAAGTTGCATTTTCAAATGCATATGCCACTCAAGCTCACAGGACTTGCAGAGATGAAGTTTGTGTGGAGCAGCATTCACTGAAAATGCTCCGAAACACTGTTATTATGAGCTGGTTGCATATTTATATAATAACAATGTTGTATGCAGTGCAACAATACAATTGTAAGAATTAATAAAAAAAAAATGAAGCTGCTTCCGGGCAACTTAAATATACTTGCCAACTACAACTTTATTTTTCCTTACTTGCATTGGGTACTTGGCGAGTGCTAATGTTATACCGTTTACACCCATAGAACTCATAAACCCATAATTCAGTGCTAACAATACACATGCATGCAGTTTAGTGATCCTTATAGTTACAGTTCACACATGAACACACCGCTGCTTGCGTACTCGCTGGCAGCTTTTCAGTCTGGAGGCCTTGGGGCTTTCCCAGACATATGATAGATTAGACTTATTCATCAGTGCACAGATAAAGCGGAGCTCCAGACTAGCGCCACACACGTCCCGCCAGCTCCGCTGTCCTCGATCACTGCTGTTGAGTTTTATAATGGGCAATAATTAGTCTCCGCCATCAGCACGTAAGGATCATTAAAATGGATGAAGGAGCACTACGTTTAGGTTGTTTCAGGGGGTATAACAACTGAGCCTGACAAAATTTTAGGTGGAAATGTGCATCTGGACACAGTCATTATAACTGATTTAGGAAGGCAAAAGGCACTATTTACTACTTAAGCTAAGAGTCATATTTTTGTTTGGTGTGATGGTGTTTAGGTCTGCGATTGAGATTGTCTGCAGGAGAGTCACTATGGAAAACATCTCCTATCTCAATTAACTTCCGTCAGCAGAGAGACAGATGCATGCTGGCAGAGGAATATGCTATTGTTTCTGCTAGTTGAACGATGCTGCGACATCAAAGCCACTCCTGCTGGTGTCGTTTGGGTCTATAAAAGATGTGTGATGTCTTTCATTTCACCACCTGCTATCTGTTTAGATGGAGAAAATCAAAATGTTTTCCTCCTACCGATGATGGGAAAAGTCTGCCAGCCGTTGTTTGTTTGTTTGTCTAGAAAATCGCAAATTTCTGCCCTCATTGTTGTCAAGGAGGAGATTGAAATAGCTAAAAAAAGCTTCATTTTTTCCCCTCTAAAATCAAGTTTGTGTAGTTGGTATTTTTCCTTGTTTGTGTGTCATACTAATGGAAAGACATAGTTGTTTGAAAGTGCACCTCTACAGACGTTTGAATCGACCTAACGAAGCCAAAACGTTTATATATTCTAGGGGTGTGAACCTACATTGGACTCACGGTTTGGTTCGGTTATGATTGTCATCGATTCAGTTCAATTCAGTATCATGATGCATCACAATGCATTGATGATGCATTGCATCCTCAATTTTCTATTTTACTTCACATATATACAATTTTGTCAATAAATACAAGCAGTTAGATATATGAACTCTACCTGACGTGGTTTCTTAAGTTAGTGGTATGACCCCCTGCTAGTGATGTGACATTTGAACCGAGGCATCAGAGCTTGTGTCGAGAATAAATGGGCATGCCAGATGAAGCCTTGATTCAAAGCGTGTTTTGTTAACATAGAAATAACAATGACAAACAAAGCTCTACTTTCTGTCCAGTCACGTGCGCGATTCACTTTGCGTGTCAAAATGTTTGATCCCCTCTTTACGAGTAAGTTTTAATTCTGACTTATTCAGTTACATTTTAGATTCCCAGTATTACAAGTAATATGAGGAATACAAATTATTTCAGAAAAATTCAATACTTGTCATATGCAATTCATATGTGTACATTATTCTTCTATTACATCATATTGATATTCAACTGGTATTAAATTGCACAGTTTAATGGGTAAATTAATTTATCAGAGACAGAACAATCACAAACACACACACTGTTAGGCTTTTATTTGTGTGCGTAACTTGAATCGAATTGTGGAATATGTGGTAGATGCCTCGTTCTATGGAAAGTCTTTCACATGCTTTTGGCTGATTTATTTTTTTATTAATCACCGAATGGCACTGTTTTCAAGACACTCAAAGCTCTGAATCTTTTCTCAGATAGTCAGAGAATAGCCTCAGTGCTTCATGAGGCTTAATTCGCCCATGCCCCCTACATATTTCATGTGCATGACATGATTTACACACAGCGTGTCTTCTCCAGGTCGTGCTTACCAGGTTGTTCATAAAAGCCGAAATGTGTCCAGATGTCGGCTTTTAAAGTAGTTGAAGCATTTTTAATTACTTGCACTTACATCTCACCTCCCTCTGCCATTAGGTGTATTCCATTTGAAGAAGTGCTGCACAAGATGAGTGTATGACATTAACAGCGAAAGCATAGGATCCGCCTGCTCTCTTATCGCTCTTTCGCTACTTGATGTCATACACTGATCAAGTTTTTACTTGTGTATACAGTCAAACCAAAATGTATTCAGACATCTTTAACATTCTTCACATTATCAGAGTTTATTCGCTATAATTTAGAAAATAGTAATAAAATATGACAGAAGCTCAGTTAATTTGTGTCAGAACAAATTCATCTTAATGTCAAATTACTTTGATAGAAAGGTATGTAATGGATTACAATCAGGTAAAAATTATTCAGCTGTTAAATTTAAGTACACAATTAGATAATACAAATTTAGGTCAACCAATTACCAAGCAATGCTTAATTTTGTTCAGCCTGTGGTGTAAAAAGTTTACATTAGCAATTAAAGAAAACTGCCAGACCGCAACCGTGTGCAGTGTGAATATTTTAAACCGTTAACATGAGGGCGGAAAAAATATGCACCGCATACACAGTGCAAACGGAGTAATGTGAACTTGCCGTTACGTGTGTGCACTGCAAGTGTGCATGAGCATACAGTCTCCAGGAGAGTGCGTGAGTGCTGAATGCTGGCAAGAATTAAAAAGAAATGCAATTTATAAAATTTAGTGACGACGCGACACTGCCTAGATTGTGCAAGTGATAATTCCTGTCAACTGTGCAGCATGCAGCTCTCTTATAATGCAGACACAATTTGATTTGGAGCTGTTTGCGTATTTTGAGAAAGAAAGAGAGAGTGACGCGGTGAATCAATTAAGCTGTTTGTGAAATTGTCTCACAGAAGTTTTCAGACTACTTTATAAGTAAGTTAATGAATAAATATAAATTGTACCTCACCTATTTTACCCGAGCCGGACTGAGACGGTGCCACTGCATGTCATGCCAAACCTCTCACAGCATGCGCATCATCAGTTGAGATAGCCTTTATAGAGAACGCCAATCAAGCATTCCCAAGCCATTATCGGCCAATAGTGATCAGTAGCCGATCATTCGGGGCACCCCTATCCTGCACCCACTAGTAAAAAATTTATAGTAAAATATTATATCTGGTGTTTGAATATTTTTTTGGTTTGACTGTATATGTAAATTAACAAAAAAAAAAATAGTTTTGGCATTTTTTTCTTTGACTAGTAAGCGGGGATTTATATCTTAGTTATTATTTTGCATTAAATTTGATTTCTACAATTTTCAAAAATAATTACTAATTTGATTGGATGTAATATGTTAAAAACTTCTACACCCAAGGGTTTCAAAGATGTTTATACCAACTTTGTTGTTCCACATTCCACTTTCTAAAGTGTAGTAACTAACAAATATTTAAAATTAGCAACTAATTTTCTTAAGAATAACAATTTTAATTTTCAGTTAGTATTATTTGAAACTTCAGTTCATAGAAATATTTTGTGACTCTTTCTGCATCTCGGGTGAAGATTATTATTTATTATTATTAAATTAAGTTAATATTATTATTACCATAAGTTTATAATTGAAATAGTTTTTAAATTAGCCAATTTTTTATATTGAGGTAGATGTGATTTGATTATCTTAATTATAAGATATTATTTCTCTCTGGGTTAACATTAGCACCTCTACTGGCTTGTTTACGGTAAGTCATTACTCCTTATTAGAGATGTTACGATACCCTTTTCTCTTCCCGATACCGATTCCGATACCTGGCTGTATATACTACTAGCCCTGTGTAAATTTCTAGAATTATTTTATGTTGTGCTTCAGACTTATCCCTTGATAAAACATGAACAAATACATGGTGAACTACTGTATTTCTTACAGTATTTTTATTATCTGACATGAATTTGACAGTAATATTTAGAGGTCGACCGATATATCGGTCGGCCGATATATCGGGCCGATATTTGTCATTTTTTAATAATTGGCATCGGCCGATATCCGTGTTTAGTAGCGCCGATTTAAAGTCAGGCACGTCGGCGGGCAGCCCCGTGTTATTGGTGCGGTGGAAAGTGCTGCTGCTGCATGTGAAGCACCAAGCCAAAAGTTTTGGAAGATTCAACAACAGTCCTGGGAGATAAAGGTAGTCAGAGAATTTCACTCTGTAAATGGGGTGGAGAAGTTGATCGCTCTAACAAACACTGCAGCGTGACGTTACCAAAGTAAACTGTCTCTGATGTTACTCCGCCCTGCTCACAGACAGCAGCGTGCTCGGAGAGACAGCTGTCCTGGAGCTGCCCAGAACGGTGAATGACATTTGTTCGGAAGCATGGTTTGATGCAGACAATAACCAGTTTTCCATCCAACTCATTTGTATTTAGGGATGTCAATATTCGATAATTTCCATGATCGATCGTCGTTTAAATTAATGGTCAATTAATTACCTTAATGCTGCAAAATGCGTCTGCAGCGGTATTATTATTATGTGCAAAAGCCACTTGGAAAAAAAGCTTTCTCACCCGAATTAAAGGGGTTTTAGTCTGACTAAAATGCTAGTAGCAGGACTATAAAATGAATAGATGTGATTATGATCATTTGATAAAATGAAGAGAGCACGCCATTCGTTGGAGATCATTTTACTTTGTTGACTGTTTCCCATCAAGGAAGACCGCTGAATGCCCCTCTTTAAATGGTTTCGTGTTGCTTGTTGTTGTATTTTAAAACGCAACTGCAATGTTTTCAAATGACACACTATAGTAGTGGTGCAACAGATCATCATTGATCAATATCCTCGGTTCGGCACACACGTGACCCCCGGATTGATTTATAAAAAAAAAAAAGTTGCGCATGTTTAGTCCACACTCAGTGGTCATGGCGAACAGAGGAACGGAGGAGCTTGAACGCCCCGCGCATTTTGGATTCCCTGTCAGATATAATGATGAGGAAAGAGGTTAGAGTGAAAAGATTGTGCCAGATCTTTATGAACAGGAGAAGAAAAAAGTTGTGGATGAACTATCCCAAGCATCCTCTGTTGCGCTCACGACAGAAGGGTGGACGTCCAGGGGGACGGAGAGCTCTGTGACGACAACTGCTCACTTCATCACAGCACACTGGAAAATGAGAAGTCGGGCTATTATGTTAAAAAGAAGATATTATGTGCACTTTAAGTTGATTTCATATATTTTAATCTAATAATTTAATGTTAATTAAAAAAAAGACAAAACGTATGTTTATTTGTCTTGGCCTTTTTTTTTTTTTTTTTGCGGATCCGAAAAATGATCCGATCCATATGAGGACGAGCGAGCACGGGTTTGAGTAGATGTATTTGGAGGTTATTGCTCACGTCTCGTTCTGCACATATCCAAATGTTTCCATATTCGCAATGTATCTGAATGTTAAACTATAATATTTTTTATTTATTTAATGTAAACTAGACGGAAAGATCATTCTCTACACATGAGCAAAAACCTCCTTGGCATAACAGCAGAGTGGACCGGTATACTACGGTCTATTTAAACTGACAAGTGTAACCTTTTAAATGTTTGGTTGACTGTACTTTATTTTAATAATGAACAGACTGCGATGTAAGTTTGAAATTAGAATGCACTTTAGATGTTCTGTGTCATTTATACCAAACACAAATGTTGCTGCTTGCTAGTGTGTTTGCAGCACTACTGTTATTTAATTTTTATATATTTATTTTTTTATATTTTTCAGTTTAATTTACTTTTATTTCTAAAATTTTATTTATTTAAATGTATATTTAAGTTTACATTTATGTTCCAACAAACTTGAAAAATTCTACTTGATAAATGCTCTTAAACTTTAATGCAAATGATTGACTTATATATATATATATATATATATATATATATATATATATATATATATATATATATATATATATATATATATATTACCTGTTTTATATATTTAATACTTGGTCAGTTTATTGATTTTGTTTGGTTAACTTTGGATAAATTTTTTATTTTAATACCGTGCAGTGCACAAAATTATGATTCGAGAGATGGTTCAAGTCAGTGCTCAATAAATGATAAGTTTAGAAATGTTGTGCATCCACTTATTATTAGTGTTTCATTTTAGCATGCAAATGAAGGGGAAAACTTCAAGATATCGGCCCCCAAAAATCGGCAGCACATATCGGCCATCGGCTGACCCTGACCTCTAAACATCAGCATCGGCATCGGCTATAGAAAAACCCATATCGGTCGATCTCTAGTAATATTATTTATTTTCTTAAGCAAAAAAGAACTTCAAATGCAGCCAAAAATCTAACAGCGCAAACTAAAAAAGGTATTTTAGTTTTACAATAAAACTGTATAAAAAACTGCAACAAATAAGTCTAGGAATATAAAAAATGATATATTAATCAGATAATCTCTTTACAACAAAAAAAGTAAAAAACAAGCAACTGTCTAGGCATGATTATTATTATTAAGAGACGTATTATTATTACTACATAGAGACATAGCTAAATCTACTGTAAGCTACACCAGTAGTTTAATATATTGTCAATTTACTCACATTAAACCGAAAATTTATTTTGATGGGTTGCCATGAAGATATTTTGAGTGTCTGTGTTTATGATATGACCGTTTTCTCAAAAGAAACTGTAAATTCTCATGAAGTGACGGTTTATGCGTTCGTGTCCTCATATAGTGACACACGGCAGAGACTACAAAACAGCGAGCTCCCGCACATCTGCGCCCGTCTCCCACAGAGATGTAGAATTTGCAGGAGTAATATTTAAATAGTATTTTGCAGTTTAATTTTCACAGACACTAGTATATATTCGGCTACAGTCTGGAGTCCTGCGCTTAGACTAACATGGAAGGGACTGAATGCAGCTGCGGGTAACAAATATACTCGGGAGTCGGTAACTTACTACCGGTACTACAGAGACGCTGGTATCATCACATTTTTACATTTTCAGCACCGACTTGGTAGTGAAGTGCCAGTACTTGTGGCATCCCTAGTCGCCGTTTTACTGTCTGGTTGGTCCAGTCTGAAATACTGCTAAACAGTGCACATATTGCTAACCACTGATCTATAATATAGAAGCGGCTTCACTGTCTGTTGGCAGTTTAGAACGCGATGAGTGATCCAGTCATATATAGATCAGTGCTGCTAACGCATTTTCATTTCTTCTTCGCTGCTCTAAACAGCGCTCGCTTGTGGCAACACAGCACAACTTCCTGTGTTTGCAATGCATTCTGAGCAGCGAAGAAGAACCGTGCAGCGTTTAGGCAAAGCTAGCGGTCATAACTAGGTTTTGTTTAAGAAAATGGTATCGGATCGGTATATGGGTTCATGTACTCGCCGATGCCAGAATTTGTTGTAGTATCGGTGATATTTCCGATTCTAGTATTGGAATCGGAACAGCTCTACTCCTTATATTACATCTTATATTACAACAGCTGTAGACAAACTGCATTTTGTTTTGTGCATCTAGTGTGAAGTTATATCTCATTTAATCACAGTTTTGGAAATAATTCTTCTGTCTGTCCTGGTCCATCATGTGTGTCTCACAGCTGTCCAACAGTGTTTCAAGAGGAAACATTTACACTGTTTAATGTGATGCTTGGTGAACAAAACCCAGCAGATTTCTCAGATGATTTACCACATTTTCCAATTTTAATGCTTGTCCTCAAATAAGCAGAGTGTGTAAACTGTTTTGCATATTTTGCTTTTTAACAGAATTGTACTCTTTTCACTTAATTTGCAAGGCTAGGTACATTTATTTTAATAACTATAGCTGAAGAGTAGAAAGACCAAGAAACCAAACAAAAGTCTCAAATAAAAAAGTTTTTGAAAATTCTTTTTTTTTTTTAAACAAATACTTTCAGCAAGGATGATTCAATTAATCAAAAGTGACAGTTAAGACATAATTTTAATGTTTTACAATAGTACTTTATTATTCTCTGTATTGTGGATAAAAATAGGCAGCCGTGGTGGATTTCATCTGCTTATAGACTTTGTCCATGGTTAGCAAATCAAAATTTAATAAGAAAACTAAATTTGAGAAGAATATTCCAGGATTTGTCAAGAGTTTTGTAAATTATGCAATTGTATTCAGCTGAAATATGTTTCTGTGATTGTCCTCAGAAGATTGGTTTGAGGCAAAAGTAAACATACTTGTAAACAAACTTATGAAATATAATTTCCATCACATAGTTTTTCGCGGAGATCTGTGCAATCAGTGTCACTAACTGATGTCCCTGATGTGAGAGAGTGTCAGCAGTTAAAGGAATAGTTCACCCCAAAATGTGAATTTTATCTTCATTTACTCACTCTGTATTTTCAAACTATATGATTCTCTTCTTCAGTAGAACACAAAACAAGATATTTTTATATTGCCAATACCCCCCACCCCCCCAAAAAAGACATAAGAAATAGTTACTTTTTTTGTATCCTGATTGCACAGTGTTATTGAGAGTAACATCTTCAAATTCATCTCTGCTAGGATTCTGTAGGTCAGAACATCAGTAATGCGAATTTCAATGACCGAGGTTGATCAATGACAGACTTTACTTGAGTTTTAGGTGCCAAAGATAATTTTAGTCCTGGTATTGCAAAGATAATTTCACAAATCTTCAAATCATATGCACCCTCACAGAGCTGTGCTTTAGACAAAACAAAAGCCACTATAGCACGCACATGCACACGCTTTCACACAGACCTCAGAAGCTGTGCTAATGAGGTCTAACATAATGATATTTATTATATACAAGCCCGAACCTCACACAAACCTGATAACATTATTAAAATTATAAAACATGATTTGGTGAATGAGCATGTCAGTTACTCAAATGTCCTCCGGAGTCAATTTTTGACTTTATTATATTTGTTAGGGTATTTTTGTTAATTAAAAATAAAGCTTTTAATAACTAAAAACTATTTGTGAAGTTATTAACTAAAACAAAAACAATAAAAACATTTTCATTACTTAGTGTCTTTTTTTCAGTTGTTTAATTACTGCTGGGTAATTACGTAATTAAGTCTTTCTACTTAAATATTTAATGTTTAGTTTAATGTGTTATTTGCATTTGTGTATTCATTTATATTTTTGTTTCATGATGTATTTTATATAATTAATTCTGAAATTTACTAGCAATTCCTGAGTGAAATTGTTTCTTTTCTGTGTGACATGTATATATATTTTTTATACATAAAAACCTATTTTATTTCAGCTAGTTGCCAGCATTCAATTGTTTTTTAGTTTAAGTTGAAGTAAAATATATAAATCTGAAATTAATATATATTTGTGTGTCTGTGTCAGTATGTAATTTATTGATTTTAATATATTTATTTACATTTTAAAATTAAAAATTACATTTAATTCTTTATTTATGAATAATTTTTCCTGAGGTCGTCCACGGTACATTTAGCACACACACACACACACACACACACACACACACACACACACACACACACACACACACACACACACACACACACACACACACACACTCACTCACTCACTCACATTTAATAAGGGATGAGTGTCGTTCTCGGGGTCTGCACCCAGCCATTGTTAATGTCTGTCGTCTGGTGTCCCACGGTGCATCAGTGCTGCGGCTGCCTACTAGTGTGGCCTAATATTCAAGCGCCCACCACTTTACCTCCATAAATCTTTCTTTCTCTCTATCTTTTTCTCTCCAATAGTGCGCCTTCTCTCTCATCCTCATTAGCCAACTCTAAAATATTCATTTGAACAGGCACTGAGCATCATTAGTCCCTGTTAGAAGACATGATGTATAAGAAAAGGAAAAAGACTCAGACCTACAGGATCTCAAGGGAATTGGCCTTAATGAAAATGAAATCCTTCTCAGGGTTTTTTTTTTATTCTGCTCAGCCATACACAGACAATTGTGTGGATGGCTCATATATATTTACAGTATATATATGTGTGTGTGTGTGTGTGTGTGTGCGGTTGGGATGACCTGTTCATCCATTTAGTACTACAGAAAGCACTTGGCTCCCTCTCTGTCTCTGGTAATGTGCGTGACTGTGTAGTTAAGCTGGCCTGTAGACGTGATAAGTACAGGACTGCTGGGTAATTACGTTCAACAGGAGAGGTGATAGGAAGCTAAACGTGTGTGTATGTGCATGATTACATTAAACAGCGAAGTAGATGGAGGGTCATGAGCACTTGTGGCTCCCCGCCTGTGCTGGAGCTTGTCTTATTACCCGTCTGGTCTCATTTCGTATCGTTCTAATCTCAAAAGCACTTAGCGTGGTGATTTTGAACACAGAGGGCAAGGCCTGTAGAGAGAGAGAATGTCTGCAACAATCTCTCTTGAAACTCTATTCTTTTTTCCCCCACTCTTACCTGTCTAACAAACACAAACACACACACACACACACACACACACACATCGAACTCCCTGAAGAGGCTGGGGGCTTATTTCTTGATCTAGCTGACTTCTTACAGCAGCATCGAGTGGGTTCAGTACAAATGTATGGAAAGGTAAGCGGTCCCTGAGGGGTCGTGTATCGTTCATCCAGAAGTAAAACCCCGTTATATCATTCCCTGAAGTCCTACAGTATCTAAATCTTGCGTGTGCAGGGAATGGGTCATGATTATGTGGATGCCTTTTTCAAAAGCTCTGTAACAGCAATTTAATTCTGATGGCAGTAATGTAAGGATTAGTTCATCCAAAAGCCCTGGTCATTCTGAAGCTTCTGAAGCTGAAGCATTCTTGATTCACAGTTTACACTGTTTATTCTTTACCCAGGAGCTGCACATTCATGAGCTGCACACTGTACATTCCTAAACCCTGGTTTAATGTTCTTTTTGCATATGTCGTTGTCATTGGTCAAACACAGCATGTGCAATTAATCTAAATGAATTAATGTATACACTGAATGCAATATACATTGTTTCGGATAAACCAACTGCAAAATGCATAAATGTAAATTAATTAAATATTGTCGAAGTTAATTGCTTTTTTGGTAGCAATTTCATTTACTTAATAACCATTGTAATTTAATTCGGTGATTTTTTGCTTCACACTTCATCATGAGCTGGGCTTCATGTTGCTATTTAAATATGTATTTTATTCTTGAGATATTTTATTTTCAGATGGACAGGAAAAATTATGCATTTGGAAGAACTGTGCAGAGTGACATAAATAGGATCTCTTCATGAGCAGAATGTGTGCCAGATTGTGCATTTCCACTAGACATTATAATGGAAACGATCTAGTTTTGTGTCTTTCTAGCCTTATTTTCTGAGTCCATCTAGCCAGACTGAGTTGTTGGTGTTGAAAACTTTATGGTGAAGACATTGGACACTGACCTTAATAGTTTCTGGTTTAATGGGCTGGTTAACTTTGAGTTTTTTTGGCTTTGGCACCAGCTCTCTCTGGGTCGCAAAAAGAGTAATAGGTACAGATTGTGCAGATTGAAAACCATCACTCCACTCCAGTTAAAATCAAGACAGGACTTGATTTTTGTTGCATTTGTTTTGAGCAAACATAACAGGAGGTTCAATTTGCAGTGAGGGTCTCCTACTTAAATTGATTGAGCATGTGAGAGGAAAAACATACATCATCAAATCAATATAGCCTAAGAACAAGTCTGCAGGTAAAGCTGGTAGGAAACACAGATTTCGTCCCTGGAGATGAAAGCAGGTCAGTCGGGAGTCCCAAACTTTTCAATATACACATGAATGAAGGAGCACAGGCACCCTGGAACAATCTCAAGTTAAAAGTATCCTGTCTGCACATGGTTTCTTCCTTCAGAGGGAGATCTTGACCCCTTGAACAATTTTGGTTGGACATGGGCCCTGGCAGTTAACCTCAAAAAGACAAAAATAATGATGTTCCATAAAGCCTGGTCTCCAAGACCTCAGATGAAACACAGACAGGGCTGGCTGCAAAAAGAAAACACATAAAAAGAGATAGAAACAACTAGCCAAACCTACACAATACAAATTAGAAAGACATTTTCTTTCCAGAACAGACAAACCATCAGGAATTTAAGTTGAAATCAGATAACCTTCAGAAAGTACAGTTGCACTACTATTTTCACAAATAATTAGGCCTACAAAGAAATGATTTGTAACACATTGAATTAAATTTGAAATGTTGAAATAGACTGAAAGAGTATTGTCTTGTAAAACATACTCCAGTAATATGTTTGAATGCATTTGTCGGGGGTTTACTTGTTTTAGTTCTAATTAAATGCCTCTTAATGCCTATTCACACTACGAGTTGCAAAATATGTCCAAACGATTTCCCCCACAAAATAATTTGTAAAACAAATTTTTGTTGAGCTGAGCAAAAATTTTGCATAGTTGAAAGAAAAGAAATTGTGCTCCGGTCATTCATGTGCTTTAATGCAATGTTCAGCCAAACCGACAATACAGATGACATATGCTTTAATGCACAAAATAACTCATCTGACACGACAGATTTTACTAGATTTTTTTTTGTGCAAAAATTCAGTCGTTCTGATAATACATGTTTCATTTGATGTAATGCAAAATGCATGTTAACATGCAAACTCATATGTTGTCACTCATGCAAGGGTACAATGAATGCAAAATAGAATGATAACTTTGTTTTAGAGTATATTATAGGCTATTGACTGATAACCATGTTGCTCTGAGAGGCTCAAGTGTTTGTACCTGTAGGTGTTGAGCTGGTGTGTGTATGTGTGTGTTGTTTAAGGCTGGTGAATGAAGGATTTTAGCAGGTCTCTTTGCAGCACACAGACAGTGCAGAAGTGTCTCGGTGTGTGTATGTGTATCTGTGTAGTTGGAGGAGGTCAAGATAACGCAGATGTTTTAAGAGCTCTGCAGCCACTATCTGATCCTGACTAAACCCCTGTGATCCCCAGTATCTCTCTCTCTCTCTCTCTCTCTCTCTCTGTCCATCTCTTGCTGTTTTCTTCTTTCACTGACCCACTGTGGTCCTCTCTACCTTTCCTTCTCTCTCGCATGCTAATATACAGAGTCACAAAGAGGATTTTTAGGATTGTACCCTGCAGTATATATAAGAGGTAGGCCTACATATTTTTGCTTTGTAGTGAAATTATTTGTACAAGATTATATTAAATAAGAATTTTTTTTGCAGTGTCCCTAAACATTCTTATATATAGAAAATAAATGCATTAAAAATGAAAATGTATATTTAAATAAAATGTAATATATTATTATGTATACTTGTAAACCTACCTATATCTTGTTACTTTTATGCTTAAATGAGAAATATACTGAGATTAAGATGTGTTCTCAGAATGTAAGTCTTTGTATGTTATAAAGCTATAAAAAAAATTTTTTATGAGCACTTACCTTTTTAACTGTAAAATAAGACAAACACTGATGCACTGTAGCACGGAGGTGTTAAACTCATTTTAAGAGATCTGACTAATTTCCCTATGGATGATAATGTAATTTAATATAATTATTAAATTTAATTTGTTAAACATTGAATAGAATTACCGCTTTTTTTAACTAATCAAGCAATAATAAATCACGTGAAACCAAAAATGAACAAAGTTAGGACTAAAAAAGACAACATACACATCTTATTTTAGTTACAGGCTTGCTTTTCAGTCTACTAAACTGAATCTGTCTGCCCAGATTTCTGTCCGTCTCTGTCTTTCTGTCTATCAGTCTGACTGTTTTGCATGTCATACTGGTAAGCAGGTTTAAATCCATTAAATGTATTGCACGTGGCAGGACTATTCATAGAGAGAGAGACAGCCATCACATCCATCAGTGTGACGATCAGAGCCTGGAAGAGTAGTTGTCTTGCACACGAGCTCCTGACGGTCCCCTTGTTTATCCGACAGCGTGATGACAGCGGAGATTCTGTGGCTTGACTAAACCTCTAACTGACAGGAGATCCTAAACTAATCACAACTCAAAAGAAACTCCACTTGGAGGCTGCCAGTACTTTCCTGCTCTGGACTATGTGGGACAGCCTCAGTTCACCTCTCTTTTTAACCTCAGGTTTGCTTCAACTTTATCAAGTCAAAGTCCAGCCAAGTCTGCTTTAACCTTAAGTGTAATAAAAAAAAGAAAAACCTAGCTAACTTGCTCTTCCTGCTCTAACCCCTTGACTGTGTAACCCGTTGTACCATCTCCTGAGTTTTACGAAGGTGTGTGTGTGTGGAAAGTGAAAGAATCCGTTCCGGTCATCCCTTTCTTCTCCAGCCACGCTCTGTCACTCTGTACAATTAAATTCCACCCCTCTCCTAAGTAAGAGAGTGCAGCAAGCTGATCCCAGTGTGTGTGAGAATCTGCTTGCTGTGAGGCTCAGGTAGGCTGCGCTGGGCCACAGTGTTTGAGCCGAGTTACGTGATTTGGCCGGTAGTGAGGAGCCATTTTTGTATTTCTGAGCATCTGTTTTTTTTCTTCATCTGATATTACTCTGATATTGCTCATTGATCTCAACCATTAGACATGTGAACACAGGGGCTTTCAGTTTGAGAAAATTTGAGAAAAAAAAAATTGAGAATATTTTTGCTAAATGTATTTTTAAAGCCTGACATGTTTGTATTTATTTAAAAAGTGGAAATATATTTATTGTGAAAAGTGATAGACACACAAATCTGGACTGAAATAAAAAATACATCTTAGTTTATACATGTAAAATTAATTCTAAAAAAGTAATATGGTTCATATTTTCCAGATTGTTATATGTATGGGTTTAAAAATATATGATGGAAAAGCTGAATTTTCATCAGCCTTGTAAAGACATTTTATTATTGTCTTTACTGTCACTTTTGATCAAGTCAATGCATTGTTGCTGACTAAAAGTATTAAAAGTACCAAATTGACCCAAACTTTAAATGGTTAAGTG
Source organism: Carassius carassius (assembly GCF_963082965.1). NCBI lineage: Eukaryota > Metazoa > Chordata > Actinopteri > Cypriniformes > Cyprinidae > Carassius > Carassius carassius. The sequence continues at coordinate 39,268,835 of NC_081759.1, forward strand.
TAAATCTTGATTGAATTGAACATTTCTTTCTTTAAAGTGAAAAAGTAATATGCAGGTAATATTCTCCGATAATTGAATATTTTTTTTTGGCTTGGAGTGAAAAATGAAACACGAAGACCCATGAACACATGAAACATGTTGTTTTTAAATTTCCCAAGCTGTATAAATGTGTCTGTAGGCAGTTATGCCCTTCCTCTTTCGTCTGACGACTTGCTGGTGACGTTCTCCTCTAAGGACTGTCATCAAACCTGCTCTGCCCTTGAGAAAAGCATAGCAGCTGAAACTGAGGATTTGATAGAGTCTAAGTGTGATACATATTTTTTTCTCTGAAGTCTGCATTTGCTTTGACAGGGGACAATGTGAGAGGAAGAAGGGGTGATATTTAAACGGTGCTGTTTTGCTGTCAGAGTCTAAGTAAATCTTCCAGCACAAGAGCCCAAATTAACTTCCTCTCAGGCGGATGGAGACAGTGGTGAGAATGAACTAGTTCTTTTTGTAGACAACATACAGCGGCGCATTTAAGGAGTTGAATGGATTCATTTACGGCAACATGTCGGTAGTTATTGTGCAATTTCTTTTAATTGTAAATCGATGGCGTAGAAATGTAGAAATGCCCAACTAATACGACCTGGATTGGATATCATACAGATATATAAAAAAAGTTATAAACTGTGCTTTGATGGGTTAAGGGTGCTAATCTTGAAAAGGAAAACAATCGAAGTGTTATGAGGGGAATTAACCTTGGGTTGCTCCAGCAGAACCGAGCATGTGGTTGGTGTACTTTAAGTTGCTTTGGATAAATCATCTCTTCTAAACGATATGTAGCCACAGGTAAAGTCCAATAAAAACCTGTATTGATGTAGGAGGGTTCAGAAAAAGACAGAGAGAGTTGCTTGGGGGAGTTTTTTGGCAGATATGAATGAATAAGATCACAAAAAGAACCTCTAGAGGGAAACTTCAATAAGGAGAAACAAACAAAATCAAAGTGCCTGTGTAATTACAGTCAGGAAGCTTTTAGAAGATCCCTGAACATCAATATACATGTCAACTTTTATCACTGCCTCAGGCAAGATTAGAGGCAGAGAGATTATTCTCTGCTTTTATGCACCGTTTTCACTGTTTAATAGCACAATTCTCATAACACCTCATATCTTGCCCTCCTGGTGTTTGTTTGTCCGTGTATGTCGGGTTGTGGGATGAAATGATCCTACAGTGATAGTAAAACTCACAGTTGCCCCCATGAGGGAAATGGCCTAATAAACATTTTTAATTTCTGAAATATATTGTTTCAGTTTGGAGGTAGGTTTAAAGGATATGTCATTTAAGAAAAAGTTAAATAATTAATAAATTTATTATGAACATTTGTTGAATGTTTGCTCACCCTCAGGCCAAAATCAGATTTGTTTTTACTACATAGGTTACAGATTTGGAGAAATGTAGCATTACATCAATTGCTCACCAATGGATCTTCTTCAGTGAATGGGTGCCGTCAGAATGAGAGTCTAAACAGCTGATAAAAACATCACAATAATCCACTAGTAATGTACACAACTCCAGCCCATCAATTAACATCTTGCGAAGTGAAAAACAAATGCATTTTTGTAATAAAAATCTACTTTTTTTTAAAAAATTATTTTCTTTTGAACTTCAAACCATTGTTTCCAGTAAAAAATGAATTTGTTGGGTTAGATGAAGAAACAAACTCATCTACATCTTGGATGGTCTAAGGGTGAGCAAATTCTCAGCAAGCCTTTCAGTTTAGTGTGACCTATTCCTTTAAAACAAAAGTCAATTCAGAGTCCTCAACAAAACAGTAAAATCCATGTGAGATTTACAACAGCCATTCCTTTTTCTTTCCTCAGCAATGAATCCCAATGATAATATTTACAAACATTAGTCATTCTGAAAGATTTCTCTTGGCTGTTATTAATCAGTCATGTGTGACTACTGTTACGTGCCTCCCTGGTCTAGGGTCAGGGATGGCAGAAACAAGGACATTTTTAAACAAGGTAGAAGACAACTTTTCTACCGACCACCTGGAGACCTTCTGTAGATGTACGTGTGTGTGAGTGTTTAGCATGCATCCTTTCCTCGAACAGTGAATGTCTGTTAGAATGACTTCTTTCGGTGTCCTTACGGTTGTATGTCTGAACTACAGAAGTTCTAAGTCGAGATCACTAGAAAATTAAGTCATGATAACGAGAAAACAACTCTTATGTTGAGCATGGCCACTTAAAACTTCTGTATTGAACAGCTGTATTGTGTAGTATTTTCCAGAAAAGGAAAGGGGATGTATAATCGTACCACTGTGCCCTTTATTTTAAACGTTGCTTAATTTAAAAAATTTCAGGATTGCTTGATAATTGTCACTTCTCCACTTCCTCTATATTCGGTCTATAAATGGCCACATGTACAAAGTAGAGTTTTAAGAGTGAAAACTGGATTTATTTCTGTATTCTTTAGTTCTTTTTAATGAATCTGACTAAAATAAAACCATGAAATCTGTTTTTCAAGAACCCATATGTGGTTTGAAATCCCAATGTACAAAACCACAGGCACAAGGTGAATGTTGAGGCAGAATGAGTAGATGGAGGTCTTCTGACTTCTCTGAACAAGAAAATGTCCTTCATCTTAGTACAGAATAGCTTTAGTCAATGACTCCTGTTCCTGTTGTACAGTTCTGCTCAGGTGTGACTTTCCCATTTTCGGCTTAATGGACTGGTCTGTAAAGCAGGATTTTGGCTTTTGTATTTTACTTTATGAATATGTTAATATTTTTTGATGGTTTGAAATTAAAGCATTTCCGTGAATAGAATGAAACACACATACATGCACAAGCAAATTGTTTCTAAATTGACTAGTTTAATCAGGTGCACACTAATTAATCTTTAACTGAACGTTTTTGATTGTTAAAAAAAGTATTTCTCATTAAATGGTTCATGCTAGAACAAAGTTTGAGCACTCCACTCATCTCAGTAAATTGAAACAGATGTTTTTTTGGAATACCTTATCTTTTCGTACCTTCAATATTTACTGGCGCTTGATATGTACACTGCTTAAAAGGTTCTTGTTATTCAGGGTCTCTCTCTTTCTCTCTGTCATTCAGATTTTCTCAGTATTTACAGTTTTGTGGCCCTTTTTCATTCCCCCCAATCGTGCTTCTCTCTGTGGAACCATCAGATACAGATACTCTTTCATTTCCTGCTTGTTTATTTTTCATGAGAATGGGTGCTTTGGTGCTATGGCTGTTTGACTGATGAGTTCACTCTGAACTAAATGAAACCTTAACTGGCCACTGTACGCAGCACTCTATGCTTTCTCTTCAAAAACATTCATCGAAAGATCTCGTAAAGTTCTCTGTTTTATCCCCTTGATGGGTGAACCCAAAGTCAAGCAACTCAAATCCAATTTTCCTCGGATCCACAGTGTCAGCACTTCCAATACTACACACAGATCTCTGGATAGGCAGTTTAAGAGCAAAGATGATGCTGGATTGGTTCCAGTAGAAAACAAACAGCATACACTGTTTTCAGTATTCAGCCAAGACCAAAGCCAATGTTCCCTCGACTCCACTGCAAAAAAGTTTGCTGAATAATTATTTTTGCCAAGTAACTGCATCTAAACATCCTTAAAACCATTGTGATCTCATGAGAATTTGAATGCATTTTATCTAAAATCTAGTTTTACATAAAAGATACATTTACTTACCTTTGCAGAGACACTGAAACGTAAAATACTGACATATCTAGAGCGTATAAATGTACATGTACACGCTGATGTACTGACAACACCAGAAACATAAATTGCTAAATAAATCAATTTTATTTGGGCGCTGTAATCTTCAGAATCCGTTCAACTGTGAAGAACAAACCCAAATCCAAGCTACATCCTCAAAAGCGACCGTAAGCTTCAAAAGCTTCAAATTTAACGTTTGGACAACTGTTTTTGTACTGCTTTTGACATTTTTGCTATAAATATTTCAGTTATTGTCATTGCACTTGTCTGTCTGTCGTTTTTTTCTTTATACTGTACAAACTCCCATATCAGGACTCGATATAAGGACTCCCCAAAGGCACAAGGTGAGCATAAAAGATACCGTATCGTATCATGAAGAACCATCCGATTTGCACCCCCGACTCAAAATATCTTTTTAATGCTGTATTATTACTAAAATTGCAATTTCTCTGCATGTTTTGGTCTATTATGTTTTATATATTTTATATTGTTTATAAAATGAGCATGTTTACGTAGGGGGTTAGATTAAATGGTATAAAAATCTCAATAGTTTATCGATAGAATGACAAAAATACATTTATCTTAATGATATAAAAGATTGTTAAATATTTAGTTTTTTAGTAGCAAATACATAGTAATTTTATGTTTTAAACATTGTAGTATGTCCGAGTGTGCTCTAATTTAAACGTTAAATAATTTACATTTTTAGCTATTATGTACTAATACCTGTGTATAAACCATGAGACCAGGCTGTTAAAACAATTATATATGTAGACTATAATATATAAAAACTAAATCACATACTTAATAAATTAACCAAACAAACAAAATAATCTAAACAAGAAGCCAATGTAAAAAATGACAGCTGCTGTAGATTTTGTTGTGTGTGCCAGTCATGCTTATCTCTTATAGTTTGGGCGACCTTTTTTTCACTGTAAGGAGTGGAAATACAGTTCAGCAGTGGATTTTGAGTCTAATACTCTTACAGTCTTTATGCAGTCCAGTGCCAAAGATCGTACCATCCACTGTGCCACTTCTGGCATTTGGTGTTGTAAGTTTGAATGCTGTGAGTGTGTGTGTCATTAAAAGGCATTTATAAGTATTTCCAGGACGAATGAATGAGTGTCACCCAGGCCTGTCTCTCTTTCTCTCTGTCTTTTGCTTTGACAGCTCCTTCTGTTCTCTAGTTTTCTTCTTTCCTTTGTCCAGCATCCCAGCATGCCTCTGTGCACTCATGAATATGCATGTAAAAGCATTATTTGCAAACCGGAAGGGAAGAGCACACAAAAGGAAATGACAGCAGTGTGAGTGTGTGTGCATAAGAATGTGTGGAGTCTTCTAGATTCTTATTTCCCATATTCTGTAGCCCAGGGGCCCTGGATTATACAGTATGTGTAATATTTTTTCATTTTGAATTATTGTTATTAAATTTTTAATTGATAAAATTACAAAACATTTTCTTTTACGGTTACGGAATGAGTGAGAAGAAATAATGCTACAGTAAATGCAAATTATTATGCTGAAATCAGGATATTCATTTGTTACATTTTTGGCTGCAGAAAACAACGAAAAATAAAACGTCAAGTGGTGGTAACGCAAGAGAATAGAGTCTGCCAAGCTTTTCAGTAGTAATGTTAATAAAATACCATTAATAATAAAGGTGTAAAATATATTTTGATTTCAAATTAGCATATAGCAGTGTGTTCTAAACATTATTACTGGAAGAGGCAAAGATGAGTAAGAGAGAGGAATGAAGATCTGTTGTCTATTCTGCCAGCAGAGAGATGTTTTGTAGAGCTTTTCTGTTGCTATTCTGTTTATGCAGATGAAAAAAAGTTCAACAAGTTTATGTTTGTGTGAAGATAAAAGAGTGTTTTCCCCACAGACAGAAGATTTAACTTTTTTTTCTTAAATACTAAATGCTGCCATCACTCAAACAGGCAACAATTAAGATGTGCAAAAATTGTGTAAGTGCGTTGGTGAAGGAGTATTATTGCAGTTCTTAAAATTCTTTATTTTGTTGAACTCCAGTCATTTTGTCAGGAATGCACACTCATACACCCAGTGAAAAGAAATCAGTGGTGTTGCAAGTTAACTGGGTACATCAACTCTCTCTCTTAGCTACACATGACAGTGTGCTTTTACATCAAATCGATGTTATAGCCTGTGTGTGTGGGTGGATGTTAAGTGTGTGTTTTGTTGAGAATGGACTGCTGTCAAGTTAAACATGACTCTGTCTGACAGCATCGGTCCTAAGTTTTAATTTGCTCCCTTGGTCAAGATAAAATAGACAGACTGAGCGAGCAAGCAACCAAGATTGTTAGATCCTATACAAACAAATTTAATTTTCATGATATGACCACTTTAAGTGAGATTATACTGTGTGTTTGCTGCATGGGACCTGTTATCATCTTTGTCTCAGTTGTCTTTAGATCACTGCACATGGATATAGATCTGTCTGTCTCTTTGTCTCTCCATCAAAATCAGGATTCCGTTTAAAACCAGATTTAAAAGGCAGCACCACACGTATACTAAAAATCCGTTTTTATCTCTGTCGTTTAAAAGGGGTCCAAGCTCCCTTGCTGGATGTAAGGCTTATCTTTTATGTTCTTCCACCGTATTCCCCCTTTTTTCACTCACACTCTACCTCCCTGTGCCTTTCTCTCTCTCTTCATGTTCTTACCTGCATGTCATGATGTGCCAGCTTTGTTTTAAACACAAAAAGAAAATAAGACTTGAAAAGGTTCACACAGGAAGAGAAAATTACCTCCGAAAAGAAAAATAAAGAGAGGTATGTGTCACGTTTCCCAAAAAGGCTGTCAGCCAGACAACTATCAAACTCTTTTCAGACCAGACAACAAAGCGGAGGGTTTGAGAGATTACAATGGAAAGTAAGCCTGACAAAAACACACGGACCTACACACACGCAACACGTGACATGCTGCAATTCAACAGGAAAATTATAGGAAAAGGCAAATGGAGAAATGACAAGACTGGTGACCCAGAACAACTTCCTGAATCACCCTAGTACTGCCTTCAGCCAGCAGGAGAGCTGAGCCAAGCTATTATGCAGAGGACACTCTAAATTAATCAGAGATTGAATTATGTTGATGTGAACTAAAAGGCAAACATCTTAAAAGCCAAGTGGTATCTCTTTCACTCCCGTGAAGTCTTGTTTTAGTGTCTAGATTCTCTTTCGGCCTACTGTTTGTGTAATTTTGAGGCCCAATTACTTAGATATGGTCGTGGTGACGTGAAATTCAAAGGGTCCCCTGTAGACTTGCAATCCCATATGGTGAGATCTGTTTCCCGGAGCACACCTGCGGTCGGTGGTGTCGGCACTGATCCGTTTCGGATGTGCCAGCAGGAGGGGACGCAGTAGGATCCTGTTGCTTGGGCATTAATTGTCTTTGATACTTAAGTATATCAATGTCATTTATAGAGGGGATGTTCGGGTATTGTTAAAAACATTGTTGTGAGGTGTAGACAGGCAAAGTGGAAGTAGTCATTTGGCCGACTTGTTAATTCAAGTTTATTTGTATAGCTTTTTTCACAATATAAACTGTTGCAAAGCAGCTTTACAGAAAATTAAGTTTCTACAATATATTTAGTAGTAGCTTATCAGTGGTGACTGTCAAATATATGTACATATGGCAGAAATGTATGGTAAAATTCAGTTTATGTGGTAATCAAATGTACTATGAACATTCTTAACACCAATAATTATATGTTGCAGTCAAACTAGTTTGTAGTACTTTATGTTGTTTCAGGGTTGGCATCAACTGAGGTCCTCTGAGGGGTTGGCATCATCTCTTCTTAAGTGTTCGGTCATCTTAGGTCTTTGTAAGGGCTGGATCCAGACCCAAGCCAGGTAAATCGTAGTTACCAGGGGATTTCAATCCGGTGGCAGAAACAGAAAAACAGAGACATAATTAGCATAGCTGCTGTTCCAACCAAGGAAAAATGACTTGTTCAACCCAAGCTAAGGAATGATAGTGTGCATTTGATCAGATATAACTGCAGTACAAAATTGTGATGCATTATTTGAATACTTGGCCAAAGAGATATGTATTTAATCTAGAGGTAGCCAGTGCAGAGACTGTAAAATTGGGGTAATATGATCTTATTTTCTTGACCTGGTAAAGACTCTAGCCACTGAATATTGGACTGCCTGTAGCTTGTTTATTGAAGATGCAGGACAACCACCTAGAAGTGCATTACAATATTCCAGTCTAGAGGTCATGAATGCATGAACTAGCTTTTCTGCATCAGAAACAGATAACATGTTTCATAGTTTGGCAATGTTTCTAAGATGGAAGAATGCTGTTTTTGTAACATGGGAAATATGATTTTCAAAAGACAAGTTGCTGGCTTATATAACACCCAGATTTTGGACTGTAGAGGAAGTAACAGTACATACGTTGAGTATCAAATTGGATTCCAAGAGATACTGTGTACTGTTTTTGGTCCTATATGTGTTATCTCTGTCTTGTCCGAATTCAATTGGAGAAAATGATTTGTCATCCAATCTTTTACATTTTTAACACACTCTGTTAGCTTAGATAATTTAGAAGTTTCATCTGTTCCTGTTGGGAATATAGTTCAGTATCATCAGGATAACAATGGAAACTAATTCCGTATTTTCAAAGAATATTACCAAGGGGCAACATGTATATTGAAAATAGCAGAGGACCTAGTACAGATACTTGTGGCACTCCTTACTTTACTGGTGATAATTGAGATGTATTCCCTCTTAAATAAACAAAGTGGTAGCGATCAGACAGGTAGGATCAAAACCACCTTAAAGCCTGCCCTTGAATACTTGTATAGTTTTGTAATCAATCTAGGAGTATGTCATGATCTATGGAGTCAAACGTAGCGCTAAGATCAAGTAAAATTAGCAATGAGATGCAGTGATTTGAAATGGGTCTGTAATTTGCTATGTCATTAGGATCTAGTTGTGGTTCCTTAATAAGAGGCTTAATAACTGCCAACTTGAATGGTTTTGGGACGTGACCTAAAGATAACGATGAGTTAATAATATTGAGAAGTGGTTCTTCTACTACAGGTAACAACACTTGCAGTAAATTAGTGGGTACAGGATCTAATAGGCATGTTGGTTTAGATGCAGTGATAAGTTTATTTAGCTCCTCCTGTCCTATATTTGTAAAGCACTACAGTTTTTCTTTGGGTGCGATGAATGAAGCTGAAATTTGTTATTGTTTATCTAAATATGTTATTTTATTTCTGATGGTATCTATTTTATCAGTAAAGAAATTAAGTCATTACTGTTAAACTGCGAGGAAATATTTAGATCGGGTGGCATCTTGTTATTTGTTAATCTAGCCACTGTGCTAAATAAAAACCTTGGATTGTTTTGTTTTGTTTGTGAATATGCTCGGTCCTGGCAGCTTTTAAAGCCTGTCCATTGTGGAATATACTGTTTTTCCATGCAATTCTAAAAACTTCCAAGTTAGTTTTTTCTCCATTTGCTCTCAAGATTACGAGTTTCTTTCTTGAGAGAATGGGTAATAGTGTTGTACCATAGCGCAGTACGTTTTTCTCTAACCTTTTCCAATTTGATGGGGGAAACAGCTTCTAATGTATAGGATAAGGTAGTGCCCATGTTGCTAGTCATTTCATCTAGTTCATGTTTGTTTATGGGTACACAGACCATCAGGCAGGTTATATGTGAATCTGTCTATGGTGGCTGGAACAGTAGTTCTGCCCGGACGATAGTGCGGAGCCATAAAGTTAATATCAGTAATACACAGCATGCACAATCCGAGGAAATGGCCAGTAACATCATCACTTTAAGGTACAATATCTATCAGTAAGATCAATCCCATGCAATATAATTAAATCTAGCGTATGATTAAAAGGATGAGTGGGCCCGGTGACGTTTTGCTTGACTCCAAAAGAGTTTATTAGGTTAATAAACACAAGTCATAATGCATCATTTGTATTATCAACGTGAATGTTAAAATCTCAGACAATTAGCGCTTTATCAACATTTACCAATAGGTCTGAGAGGAAATCTACAAATTCTTTTAGGAAATCTATATATGGCCCTTGCGGTCTATAGACAGTAGCCAGAGCAAGAGATACGATATAGATTTCTTCAGCATATCTGACAGTGTAACATCAAGCAGAAGTATTTTGAATGAGTTAAAGGGTTAGCTCACCGAAAAATGAAAATTATGTCATTAATAACTCACCCTCATGTCGTTCCAAACCCGTAAGACCTCCGTTCATTTTATTTTAGATTTTTTTTAGATATTTTAGATTTAGTCCGAGAGCTTTCTGTCCCTCCATTGAAAACGTCAATCTTTCGTTTGTTATCTGGCTCGGCTCGGTGTTCATCTTCAGTTCTCTCTTCACAGCAGTTCAGTCAGTGTACTGTTTGAGTAAATGAATTAGTGGATTAAATAAGTGGATTAATGCTTATTGGAGACGTGAACCGTTTAAAACGATTCAGTTCAATTTGGTGAACTGGTTCAAGAAGATCCGGTTACATCGAATGATTCGTTCGCAAACCAGATATCACTAAACTGTAGTGTTTTGAACGCGTTCACAACAGACCCGGAAGAGAAGACAATGCTGAATAAAGTCGTAGTTTTTGCTATTTTTGGACCAAAATGTATTTTCGATGCTTCAACAAATTCTAACTGACCCCCTGATGTCACATGGACTACTTTGATGATGTTTTTCTTACCTTTCTGCACATGGACAGTATACCGTACACACAGCTTCAATGGAGGGACTGAGAGCTCTCGGACAAAATCTAAAATATCTTAAACTGTGTTCAGAAGATAAACGGAGGTCTTATGGGTTTGGAACGACATGAGGGTGAGTTATTAATGACATAATTTTAATTTTTGGGTGAACTATCCCTTTAAACCTGTATCCTGTTTTCTGGGTAACATTGAGAATATCATTAATATACTATTGCAACACTGCCACCATGACCAGTCTGATGGGGCTCATGCTTATAACAGTAACTTGGTGGAGTAGACTCATTTAGACCAATATGATCATTTGGTTTGAGCCAGGTTTCACACAAGCAAAGGAGATCAGAACTGTTATCTGTGATCATTTCATTTACAATAACTGCTTTGGGTGCGAGTGATCTAATGTTTAGGAACCCAAACTTTAAAAATGGTTTTTGTTCATTTATTTTGCATTTTATTGGTTTAATCATGATCAGATTTTTTTAAGAGCCTGAATTAAATGTATATTTTGTTTTAACTTTTTGGGGAACTTTACAGATTGAATAGTGGAAGTACTTCTAGAATTTAAGTGGGTAGAATAAAAGCCATCATAGTAGTTATTTGAGATTTGGCTTACTGGTAATATGGAGCGTAGCGTCCTATAGATGTTGTCCAACCGGAGTTCTGCTCCGACGCTGTTGGGGTGCAGGCCATCAGCGTGAAAAAGAGCAGTTTCTTTTCTTTACACCATGACAATAACAGCAAAAAGTCTAGCAAAAAGTCTACTGAACCTTTCGTGTCCTCGTCGATACGTGGGAAGCAGTCCTGACACGATGATCGTCTTTGCAGGCGATGTGCAGTGCACTGCCTCAATCAGGTTCCTGAAGTCCCAGCCTCAGTGGTTTTTTCTGCCGCAGCTAGGTGGTGTTAAACACTGCAGGCAACACAACCACTCCGATGCTCTTGTCACCCTTCAGGATCACGGGTATCTGTGCAGAATCATCGAGAACATGAACACCAGGAAAACAGTGGGTGTGCACTTCCGTTCTCAAAAGTCTTGTAAAAAAGTGTTCTGTATGTGTTTCATAGCCTTATTTCAGTGACTTCATGTATGTTTTTCACTAACCATGCATAGACGTTGTAGCCTAGTTAGTGCTGATTACAGTGTTATCAGACTTTAGCAATTAATATGTTTTTAAAATGCTGGAAAAAGCACACCCTGTTCCAAAAGCACAGAACCAGACAATTATTAGCTTGGCAGGGGTCTGCTACAGCAATGACTAGATGGTATTCCTTGTTCTATAAAGCTTCAGTTTAGATGTCAAGAAACACTATTAGCAGTTAGGAGGTATAATAAGCACCTCTGTTCTCGAGTCCACACTCTTAGCCACATAAGAGAGAGTGGAGTCTGTATGTCTGCAATGTTGTGCCCACTCATCTTGCCTACGTTCTCAACCACTTAGAAGATTGAGGCAAATCCTCCATCACTGAAGTAAGAATGGATATAGAAAAAAGATAAAAACAGACAAGGTCAGAACACTAAACCTGGTAAAACAGGCATCAGATGATGGTTCATCCAGCATAAGCTCTGTCACATTAGTTCAACTCACACAAGATTTTGAGTCAGGGTTTTGAGAAGTGATGCAACTTCTGTTCCTGTCATTGTCATCCTCTGCAGTGACTTCATGATGATTTCCAGTACCCATCCTTTCATTTTTTACATAAGAGCAGGTGACGTCATTTGTAACTTGAATGGTTGATGTCATTCACATCAGTTATTTCACCAGTTTATTGATTTTGCAAACAGGTATTTGCTATTGTATTATTTTAATTCATTATCATAATCATAAACACCCAGATTTGTAGTACAAATAGTTTTGCTGTTTACTGCACTTAGTTATTTACCTGTAGCATCGGAAGACAAAGTCTTACACTTTCAAAGAAAATAGCTTATTTCTGCATTAAAAAAAGATGGATAGTATGTAAGGTTTTTAAAACATCTGATCGGTCTGTTGGCCAAACAGTGTCATAGATGGGCCTTATAGTGTTATTCATAATTAAAGTAATCAGTTTTGATCCATTTCAATAAAAGTAAAACATTTAAAGGAGTGAACTCCAATAAAATTCATTGTATGGACAAAAATGTTTCTTTTTTATTTTCTCTCAAAAGAAAAGAAGATCTTACAGGTTTAAATGAAATTAGGGTGAGTAAATGACACATTTTTCATTTTTGGGTGAACTGTTTTTTCAAGTCACTAGATTATCAAAAAATAGACATTGCTACATGGTTATGTAATATATAATTGATTTGGGGGTTTAATTTCCAGCAATATAATGACCGATCATTATCACAATTTTTATATTACACACTCTGTGATATTAGATTTTGGCGATACCACCTGCAATACCTGCTTCAGGTCGAAATATCTCAGTTGCTTAGGTCAGTAATAGCATTTGGCCTTTCCAAATGCAAAATTTGTTCTTCAAGCAGTGTGTATTTGGGATGCGGCATGGCCCATATTCTGTTCAGAGGGGACAGGTAAAAGTACAGCAAAAAGATGTTAAATACTACAGCCTTCTAGGGAGCTATTCTAAACTTAGACGCACACACACTCCATCCGAAGCTGACAATGGGCTCATGAGGCCTGGCACTATAAATTCTGTCAAAGCCAGAAAATACAGGTATAAGTTTGGAGGGGGGAAAGTCTTGTTGAAAAAGATTCTGTAAACTCCAAACTCCCAAGAGCGGGGATAGAAAGAGAGAGCGAGTGTGTTTCAAAATTCGACAAGATCCAGCAGGGCTGTCGCAGTGCATGAAGACACACACTCGCATGTACGATTTAAAGGAAACACACACACATAGGCTCGGCTAGCATCAGCGTTCACATTGCATGGCAGGGGGTGTGTCCTGGAGGGTGTGTGGGCGGGAGCACATCTGTGGCTGGCATTTGATGGACATCTGCGGTGTGTGTGCATGTCAGTGGCGTGGATTGATGGTACATGGATGCCAGGATGCAGACTGAGAGAGAGGAATTAGCACGAAGAGGAGACGGGATCCCGCTGTCACCCTCTCATCAAACACATGCTGGGCGTTGCTGCTAACCCAGAGCGCATGAGAGACAGAGGAAAGGATGTTTTTGGCAAAGCCAGAGTAGCCATTTTCTTAAAAGCAGTCTCATGCTATAATATTGAAAAAAAAAGTTCGATCATAACCATTGTGGTACCTTCACGATAGATTTCCCACATTACAAAATAAATAAATAAATAAAAAACAGCCTTATATGATTATCTAATATCTGCTATTTGTTCCAGAATACACTGTTATTTGCATACTTCGTTGTGCTAAAAGAATAAACCACTTCCTCTAGTATGTAAAAGACCGCAAGGGGGTGCTAGGGAGTCCGTCAATTTTGAGAATGTTTTTATAAACTTTATATTGAATTTAGATGCTGCCATGTTGAGCTCAATAGAGGAAGGAAGTGAAGGACAGTACACTGTAAAAAGTTTAACTATTATTTACTCAATTTTATTGGTGAAACATTTTTACCCTCCAAAAAATTGAGTAAATTTTAAAGCTGTGAAATCAATGAAATATACTGTATGAATTGAGCAAATGCAAGTAAAAAAATTAAGTAAATCTGGTACATTAACAAATAAAATTGAGTAGAAATAATTGAACATTTAAACATCTAAAAACAATATTTATGAGTAATATTAATTGTTTGTATTAATGAGTAATATTAACTTTTTATTTTCTCTAAACCTTTGTAAAATAGTACTCCACACAACCACCAGTAAACATGACATTGGCCTTTATTGTCAATGAGTACAGCAATACAGCACATTTTACACTGTATACAATATTGCCTACATTTAAACTCATTTAACAAACATTTTATAAGTAAAAATTAAATATTTAAAAATTCAGGTAGCCTAATTCAAGTGTAATCAAATCAACCCAATATCCACCGGATCAGCGCTGGTCCTGGTGCCGGAGACGGACTCGCCTCTGCGGGTGAACTTTGAACTTCATACCGCCGTCCTGCGTTTCACTCACAGCCGATAGATACTGCGAGTGACTGACATAACCTGCCAATAAACAAACAGTGACAGTTCTGAGGACATTTTATCATCCAAATGATAATAATTATATTTATTATCATTAGGAATGAAGTCATGTGTTTATGCAAAGCGTTTCAATCATGCAAAAAGACAGGCGCGACTCTCATTTAGGTGTCGAATTACGCCTCTGTATGTTGTTTTGCATTAAATATGATTTAAAGCACAGTAAAGATTTTATAGATAAAATAAAACATACACAAACCTGAATTTCACAGAGGAAATGCACCAAATCTGCGACGCTGAGAAGAGAGCTGTTGTCTGGAGACTGGAGAGTTCAAACTGCCCGCGCTCACTGACTCAACCAACCGTCGAGTTGTCGTCACGTCAGAGGGCGGGGGAGGGGTGCATTGTTTTAATTGAGTAAACTTACTCAAATTTTAAGAGTGTGTTAAATATATTAATAATATTGATTTGAATCAAGTAATATTTTTGTTTCTTGAAACAGATCAGTTTAATTCAACATTCTCAAATATTTTGATAGAAATTTCACAAATATATTAAGTATATTATAAAGAAATAATTGTTTAGTCAAATACTAAATAATTTTATTGAAAACAACTTAAATATATCTGTAAATTTTAGATAAAATGAACTGTTGGATTTTTACTCAATTATTTTGGTATGTTTAACTCAAACAATCAAGTACACGATATTCAGAGATTTTATTAAGTTAATAAAGTTAAATATGTCTGTAATATTTACTAAGCCACAGAATTATTTTTTACAGTGTAGTAAGATTCTCTGATTATGTCGTGTTTTCAGACAAAAACACGTGCAGTTGGAGTGTGGTTTTATGTTGAATTTTAAATCAAAGTACGGAGTGCATTTTTTTTTTTTTTTACATTGTCCTTTTTCATGTAGTTAAGAGACATTCCATGCAGTGGTTTTTACTGAGAATCAGAAACATTGCAAGGCTAAAGTCTATCTATCTATGAAAAATATAAACTACTATTCAAAAGTTGGAGAATGGTTAGATTATGATTTATTTTTTAATTCACTGTTTTGATTGTATTTCCTATTTCAAGATTTATTATGAATAAAAAGTACAAAAAAAAACTTTATCTGCTCAAACTTTTTTGTAACATTTTATTGTGCTCATCGAATACGTATAGTAATTTCTTTCAAAAAAAAAATCGTATTGACCTTCAATTTATGAATAATAGTGTATCTGTGGCCACATTCCTTTCAATGCATTTTTTTCATTTCAGACCAATAACTCAAAGGCCTCAGTACTGCTGTGATGTTTCCTCTGAACATGAGCAGCAAAGCGGTGTTGTGAGGTATTTACAGAGGAAGTGAGCATGCTGTTATCTGTCAAAAGCATATTGGACAGGTGTGTGTGTGTGTGTGTGTGTGTCAGAGTGAGCAAACCACCTGTCTCCTTAACGAGCCCTGCGTTACAGCTGAGAGAAGCCCTCCTCCGCTCTCATGCAAATTCTCTAGAGTTAGTTTGTTTGTGTGTTATGATATTCAAAAAGGTCAAAGCTTTGGGTGACATTCATTCTTCCTCTGCGTGTGGCCACGTCTTTTCACTTCAGCCTTCCTCCTGCTTTTTTCTCTCTTGTCTCTCTGTCCAACACCTATTTTTTTATTTATTTCTGCACTACTTCCTTACTTAAAGTTTGGAAACGTACGTTCCCATGCACAAAATACAACAAAAAGGGTGGGGGGTTTTTTTCAGAGGAAGTGATCAAAATATTGTAAATGTGAGATTAAACAGCATCTAATCACTGTCTACCAGCGACATCAGCAAATAAAGTTCCCTTGGGCTCATTCCTGCACCTCATTTGCAGTTCTCCTTGACCACAGGATTGTGTTTGGTGCAGTACTGAACTCTCCATCAACTTTCTCCTTCTCTCCTCCAGTTTCATCTATCCTCTCTGATTATTTCTTCCCTTCACACTCCAGTTTATCCTCAGATGGGAGTCATCCACTCAGCAACAATGATTCCCTAATTGGTGTTAAAGTCCCCTGTAACTAGTTTTTGCATAATAGAATGCATAATTATGCCTGTGCATTTCCTCTGAGGGCTAATCGTCCTGCTTTGAGCTGAGCTCTCCACCTCTCCTTGTTAGTGGCATCATTAACGCTGCTCTCTTTAAAATGCCCTCCTCTTTTCTCATTGACTAATCCTTGTCATAAAGTTGCTGGACAAATAGTTTGTTGACCAGAAGGAGAGATGATGTGAAGCCATTTAGCAGTTTAGTACATTTTAAGTGAGGACTTGATAGGTAAAACTAAAGGTTCAGTTTGTTAACATTATGAAATTCATTAAGTCATGAGCAATATTCTTACAAATATATTAATATCAGTGCTGTTAAACAATAAATTTTGATCTTTTTCCCAAAGAAAAGTTTTTGTTTGCATAATATGTGTGTCTTCTGTGTATATTTATTATGTATATATAAATACACACATACAGTATATATTTTGAAAATATTTATTTATTGTCTATATTTATATTCATATAATTTATTTTATAAATAAATATATTTAATATATAAAAATAAAATATTTTTCTGAAATATACACATGCATGTGGGTGTTTTTATATATACATAATAAATATACACAGTACACATACATATATTATGTAAACAAAAACATTTATTTTGGATGACAGCACTAATTAATATCTAAATGAAGATATATATTACCAAGCACTAATTAATATCTAAATATATATACTGTATGAGCAATATCACAAGAGTGCAGTGCGGTATGAGTCAAAGAAAATTTTCAAATAGACATTATCTTCATTAGCAAACCATATATTTGAAGTCTAAATAAGTACATGTATATTCTCACCTAAAAACAAACAAACAAACAAAAAAACTCTTTAAACTACATTCTGTGACACAAAAGCATTTGGGTGTCTATCATGACATATATATGTCTGCCATATATTTATGTGTGTGTGTGAAATTATTACAGATTACAGTTATGCAATTTAAAAAAAAAAAAAAAAAAAAAAAAAAAAAAAAATATATATATATATATATTATTAAAGTTGCAACTTGTAACAGATGTCATGCAATATAAAAATAATTATATTAATAACATAAATGTTTTGTTTCATCATTCATATTAAGTATAAAAACATGTGCAGATTTTTTCATTAGTTTGTTTTATTATTACTACCAACCTTTAGATAGGTGGTTGAGGCACATTTCTCTGAACAGAAAAGAAGGGCTGAGTTTCAGTCTCAGTGAGCTGCCATTAGTTAGGACACAAAGAGTGTTTTAGATAGTCCACAGCATGGAGTTTGCACCATGCCTGAAATTAACGATAAATATATACACAACTAAGCTGGCATATTGTAATATTACTGCTAATGGGAGTTCCCTACAGAGATCTTTGATTGGGCCAGACACACACATGCACACACACTCACTCTCACTCGGTTACATACAATTAAAAAGTAGAAGAATCACATGCACAACCAAACACACAGTGAAAGGGCCTTTGGGTCTGAATAGGGATCACCTGGTGGTTTGGAGATGAGAAATGGGAGTGTGGGTGTGAAGTTAATTTGATGGAAATTTATTTTCATTTACTGGAGGAAATGTGTTTCATGTGTACTTTTCCTATTTCATGCTCACAGTGAGATATTTTTTTTTTCACATGACTGGCAAAAAGGTTAATATGGTTCATTTTCCTTTCTTCAGCAAACTTTAATTAAGAGTTGAAGTTCACAAATGAAACGGACATATAAGAACACGCTGTTGGGGGGAAACATTAGATTTCTCAAGCAGAATTATAAACAAGCCTCAGTCCATGGGTGTCTGTCCACAGGGACCTGACCCTGAATTCTAATTGCAAATGATTTTTCGCATTTTCACAGTATGTACACTACCATTCAAAAGTTTTGGGGTCAGTGAAGGATGCATTCAATTTAACCCAAAAAATTAATTATAATAAATTATTGTTATTTATAATAAATGCTGTTATTTTGAGCCTTTTCATTAATTATAGTGGTCAACTGTGGTCAACATTGATGATAAAAAATGTTTCTTGAGCACTAGTTTAGCACATGAGAATTATTACCAAAGGATCATGTAACACTGAAGACTGAAGTAATGACATCACAGGAATGAAATATATAAAAACTTCACACTATTACTGTTTTTTTTACTATATTTTTACTCAAATAAATTAATCAGAAATAATATATATATAGCCTGTATTTTAGTTTTAATTCCATTTCAGTTGGAAAATGACACTAGTCACGGAGTTATATGAAAACTGTTGTTTCTACACTATAATAATTTGCATCAGTTGTTTTAGAGCAGCTTCTCTCAATTCCAAATCCGTGAATGCATGTTCAGAAGTGAGGTAAACTTCAACAGATTTCCCCTGCTCAGGGAGTAGGGAGCAATGAACACTGTGCAGAGACCATGTCAATTGGAACACAGTCCATGCACGGAGCTCACTTCTTAAGAGCTGATTATCTGAATCAGGTGTGTTAACAAAGAGAGACATAACAGATGTGCAGAGCAGGGGTCGTGAGGACTGGAATTGAGAACTGCTGCTTTAGAGGCCTTAAGTTTTGGTGCTCAGGTGGCATTTGCATCCAATTCCATACCTCTCCAATAATTTCTGATTTCTTTTAATAAAATAAAATAATAAAATATTTTTTTTTAACAGAATGCTGCAAGTCTTTATGAAGACGTAATGTGTGGCAACATCACTGTAAAGGGCAGTATGTGAGGTGCATCTTTTTTTGTAAACTTGGCTCTGATTGGATGGATTAGCCTCTATTCAGGAGCGAGTTATGAATGAGCGTGACACTGAGAGTTTGTCAGAGCATAGAAGACGGCCATGCATAATTTAGGAGTGTAATGAATTCAGGGTGTCTGTGTGCTCTTGTGTCAAAATGATCGTGCTCTTAAGACGATGTAGAGATCTCTAAATACTCCTGCCTTCCCCACTGGGAGGAACAGAGATGGACCAATGACGACAGTCTCTGTGTGTATAAAGAGAGAGAAAGAAAGTGAGAAGAAAGATTGGATGGGGTGTTGTTGGGGTATAGTAGTACTGTCATAAAAAAATATATATCTTTGACATCCTCTCTCTCTCTTTCCCTGAAGGATGAGTGATAAAGACCTGGCATCTCAGACTGGCTCCTGTGGCATTTGGAACTGTCACAGCCAGCCAATAAGAATCCTCTGCAATAGGAGGTTGCCACAGGGACCATGAGTGTTGCCAAGGCGCCTCTCAGAGCTCCTGTCCTGCTCCTGTCACTCAAACACTAGTCCAGACAGGGGTTTGAGGCTCAGGGACACTTTAACGCTGGGCTGCTCCTGTCATGCTCTCTTGGTGCCTGTCTCCATGTTAGCGCTGGGCAGCAGATGGCCCTGGATATGTAGCTCAGCTCTTTAAATCCATATGTATCAGTATCATCAGACCAACACAACTGCTCTGTGCCAAAACCTAGTGACCAACTTGCTGTCCACTGCCTACATAGCCAGTGTCTTAACCATGGAGTGACTGATTTGGAGCGGTCTGTCATAGAGCTGGGTATCAATGAAGATTCACAATGAAGAACAGTTGATTAAAAGAAACGGCTCATAAGAGTCATTTAAGGAATTATGTCTGTCTTTGAATCACTAAAATAACTGGTACATAAGACTAATTTGTTTGGGAATGTGAATATGCTGGCTTCACTCTGCTTTATTGCTGCATTTTGTGATAGGGAGATAAATACAGACATTTTATACTAGATGATTTAAATATCTCAATTTGGAAAGATTTAATCATTCTAGAATGATTGGGGTGATTTTGTGAGGGAGTGCATCTGCATAGAATAAAAATAATTTGAAAAAGTAGATGACTAAAAAATGACTATTTTTTTCGCAACTTTTTTTAATTATTATTTTTTTTGACCCATTGAATAGGACTATAAAAATAATAATAATAATTGTAATTCCTATTAAATTAAATATTATATTAAGAAATATATTGTAATAGAATACTATTGCAAATTATTTATATATATATATATATATTTATAAATCCATTACGAAGATATATATATATATATATTTTTTTCTTTTTTTTTCTTTATATTATATTATTTAAAATCCCATGCTATGTGTACTGTGTTAACCTAACTGAGACTTGTTATAGCACTTATATATCATTGCTCTTTTTGTTGTTTTTGATTGCTTCCACTGTCCTCATTTGTAAGTCGCTTTGGATAAAAGAGTCTGCTAAATGAATAAATGTAAATGTATATATATATATATATATATATATATATATATGTATGTATATATATTATGGCAAATGACAAGCAAATAAATAAATAAACAATTTGTGCTTTGTACAAATAAAAATAAATACAAATAAACTGTATGTGCTTTGGGTTTCAGTGGGGCACGGTGTTCACTTAAAAACTCTATCATGAGTTGCACACCATGCATCATTCGCGAATCTGCAGCACATATATTTATTTACGGTACTTCATTCACAGTCTAATCGCACTAAGCCATATGGCTTTATTCTGGTTTTATTTCGAAACATCGTACAGCCCTGCTCTAACCAGCACAGCACAAAAACAGCACTTGACACGGGAGACTCACATTTGATTTCACTAGATTTTGTTGTTAGCATGTTGCAAAAGCTAATGGTGCACTTATAAGCATCAGCACACAAATACTGGGTAAAATACTGTTTTTTTTTTTGTTTTTTTTAATCAATACCTTTCAGTGTTGGAAGAAATTAAATGCTTCATAATGGATTTATTCACCAAGCTTATTGCAGTGCATAATGGGATTGGCATTTTTTGTAAAGTAAACAATGCATCATTCAATTTTTGCCTTACAAGGCATCATAATAAGTAGGTTGCCTTTTTGGAAACAGTCAAGAAAGCACTTGTGTTTGTCAGAAATGCCACCTCTGTAGGCAGCTGACTAGCTTTCGGATCAAGCAAATGAAGGTGCAAATGCAGCCACATCAACTGCTAGACATCAACATCGACATATATTATCCAGAAAAACTCAGATGCTTAGTATGTGTGATTTAATGTTTGATTGTGTCCCACTGTTTGCTATGTTTACATCCTCATTGTCAGTGCACTATTCTCTATCACACACTCACACACATGCAATGACATGGCTGTTTGTTTTTGGCGCAAAGGTTGCTTCGCCCTTTACGCCACGATCTGCAAACTCATCTCCAACCGACAAACCCTGCTAATCCACCTGTGTAATCCACCATGTGTGTTTGTTGGTGTGTGAGTGTTTAGTCTCAGGATAGGGGATTGATTTAGAAGGGTAAACTCCCTGATCTGAGTCCCCAGTTAATTAAATGCCAATTGGATTGGCCTGCAGACCTGAATGCTTCCTGTGCGGTGTCCACTCTTACTCACACACAAATACATGACCTTTCTCGCTGTTATGCTCACATTGTGGTCTTGAGAACCAAAATATCAATTGGCAGCACTACTATATTTATGCGTGTGTGTGTGATTTCTGGGAAATGGTGCAGTGACGGTCTGTTTCTGTTCTTTAGTAATGCAGCTTTACTATGGCCGTGATTATAATTATGAAAGGACTCTGGCAGAACATGCCATGTGACTTCTATATTAGAAGCCATGTGATCACTGGCCTGAGATATATTACATTAACATTTATTCATTTGGCAGGCACCCCCTGGAGCATCCTGGTGCATTGTTCAAGGACAAATGCTGGATGATTCACCAGTTTTTGGAGTTTGAACCTAGAACCTTTTAGTTACCAACTCTGATCTTCCCTAACATGATGATAGGAACATTTAGAATCTGATTTTATTTATTACATAACTTTATACATACGCTAATGCTTGTTTAAGCAGGCTTGAAAAGATGAAAACAATTCTTTAGTTCTTACACGATAGTGGAGTAGTTATGTAAGAGCAGAGCAGCAGCTGTGCTGTGAGTCTATGGAAACAGGCTGTTTTACCCAGATGTTCCTGTTCTCAGAAGATCCTAAAACAAGAGACAAATATGTTTCCTTTGAGTAGAGTTGTTTATGGAATGGTTGGACATGACTCTGATTCCAGGTTTCTAGAATTTAAAGAGTTGATTCCAAATACATTTTCTTGATTCCTAAATAAAAATATTAGACCATGTGAGATGTTTTTAAAGGAAGAGTTCAGACAAACAGAAACATTTTAATGTACTCTTCCTAAGGCCATCCAAAATGTAGATAAGTCTGATTATTTTGGGGAAATTTAGCATTACATCACTTGCTCACCAGTGGGAGCTCTGGAGTGAATGGGTGCCGTCAGAATGAAAGTCCAAACAATAATCCACAAGCCATAACACCGCTCCAGTCCACCTATTAATGTTTTGTGAAGTGAAAAGTGTTTGTAAATCCATCATTATCGATAAGAGTCCTCTATCTGTAACATTGCTTTCTCCAGTGCAAAAGTCATGTAGTCTGAATCAGGATAGAAATATGCGGAGCTGAAACAGTTCTAAACAAATGTGTTGGTGGATTTTGATGTGAGAGGACAACAGGGGATGGTCTTTTTTGCTGGAGGAAGTGTTCTTATGGATTATGGGCTCGTATCTTTCCAGAAGTAGGCTAATGGTTTAATGTAAAATGCCTTAATTTGTTTGTTTCTTATAAGCACACAAGACATTAATTGTTGGACTGGAGTTGTGTTGATTATTTGTGGAGCTGTTTGGACTCTTATTCACCCATTCACTGACTTTAGAGGATCCATTAGTGCACAAGTGATTCAATGCAACATCTCTCCAAACCCGTTCAGATAAAAAAACAAACTCATCAAGTCTTGGATGGCCTAAATGGGGGAGTAAATATTCATCATGTTCTCATTTTTGAGCAAACTATTCCATTTAACAATTTAAAAGTCTTATCTACAGTTTTATGATTGATATTATGAATCAAAATTGATGATCCTTCGAGTGTACAGTATGATTCATTGACTTAAAATATTCCACACTAAGGTGGGCACCTCCTGCTGTTGTAATGATGTAACCTGCTGGAAATCAGTAAATGAGTCTTCTTGTTGAGCAGAATCAAACGATTTGAGTCCCTGGGATGAATCAGAATCCTCACAGCTAGCTAATAAGTCTCTTCTGGGATGTGTGGTAGTTTGATAATCAAGACAATCTCAAAGTCATTTCACACTGAACATTTGAGGTTGACTCTCGATCCCCAGTGTCTCGAGAACCATGGAATCAGTTCTTTGTTGGAATAAAGAACTCATGCAGCTCAATGGCTGATCCATATATATTGTAGTGAATGAGTTGCGTTTATATATTTCTCAAGGTTATTATACAATAAGATGACACTGAGCCATAAGCTTGTATCTGACATGTAACCAACTGCTTTTTCCCACTCATGTTTTTTTGAGAAAACAGCAGTTGCTTCGATGTTTCTGAATTAACTTCTTAGGAATATTTCCACAGTTTTGTATAGATTGTATACAAGCTATTTTTATTGTTTGGAAGAAAGACACTTTATTGTTCTATTCATCCTTTAATTCACGGATGCAGAAGTGTAATTAATTATGTGGAGAACAGAGCAGAGTTATGCATTTACTTCTAATGAATCTCTGTCTCTGGTCATTAAAGGTCATGTTCTTTTACCACAGCAACCTGTTTACATCACCTGCTTTCTGCTCACAAATATGAGGTGGCTAGGCAACTTAAATTTGATTCAGTAACCAAGGATGTCTATGTGTAAGAAAGAGACTGATATACTGTACTTTGTAATGTTCTTTGTTGTTCAGGTATAATGTCAAGTCACTTATATATTAGACAAAACATGGCAACTGTTTTCTTTACTTTTTCTCCACCAATGGCAATAGTACTAAAGTATCTCACATCATTACCACACCAAGCTGTACGTGTATTAAATGTATTATTATAAACTAGCGTCTGAGGAATGCAAGCTCAGAAAAAAGAGAACGGATCTTTTTAGAAATAACCATACATTAATCACAAATAAAAAATGTTCTTAAATCCTTACAGTACTTAGCCAAAGCACCGACAACAGACTCTGAAGAAATAGTAATGCCTGACCTTGAAAATAAAGTGAGAGGGCAACTGAGGAAAGCTGGTAGTGTTGTATAAGTTAGGAAATCTCACCTCTGATGTTTCCAAGGCCATTGAAAGGCAGATATAGTGGTGTGTGTGTGTGTGTGTGTGTGTGTGTGTGTGTGTGTGTTAATAAAGTCTGCCTTGTCTTGCCAAGGTGAGGAATAGATGAGTCAGCAGACAAGTTCAGAGGACAGAGGTTTATCAATAAAAAATGCACATATTTCTACTGTAAACTGTATAGCTAATTGTAGGCTATACTGTATACTTTCTAAAGTACATAAATGTACACAGATATTGTTTAATGTGCATTACCTAACTAATGCATGAGCCATTTTATTCCACAGAGCTTTACTAACACTTTAAAACTCATTGAAAAAGTGTGATATACACCCCCATGTGGTTGCTTTTCTAAATTTGGATGTAGAATTAACACTAAATATTAATGTGAGTCATCTGCTGGGGATTTTATGCCTGGTAGTAGCTGATTATTTATTAAACGGGTAATAAAAAAGCAATATGTTATCATTAAGGGGCTGCATTATCTAAATTAAAAACAAAAATGTGTGTTTGAGCTTAATTTATATGAAGTTAAGTGAATAAGTTTATGAGTGTATTGTTTAGGGTGTTCAGATCCTGTGCTCTTGATTTCCTTAGAGTCCAGTATGGGGAAGGCATTCATTTCATGGTGGTGAAGCCCAGTAATCTGGCAGCGTGGGAAATCAAGCAAGAAGTAATGCCTGGCTCCTCCTCCCTGTCCATGTTCTGCCAAAGAAAGGCCAGCTCAACCAATGAGAAGTAAGTACCGTTATGATGCCACTCACTGCTTACTCCACCAGATCAAGTCTTGTTTTTTTGTCTGTGTATTACAGTATTGTTTTATATGTTTACCAATTCAGATGCAATGTTCTTTTGGATGAATCTCAAATAATGTTAACAACACCATATCATGAACTGAAAAATAAAACTTGAGTATGTTTTCAGATAAATTGGTTTCACACCATTTTTTTTTGTTTCATGCAGAAATCTTTTTTTTTTTTTTTTTTTTTTTTTTTTGTGATTGTGGCATAATTTTATGCTAACATAACCAAGAACATTTCAAACCAGTTCTCATTACCATATTGCACAATTTTGTTCTCTTTACTGTGAAGTGAAACTAAATATTTCAATAAAACATTAAGCATTAGCATGCTTAAAGTAAACTTTGATAAATAATAATAATTGTATAATTATATTACAGTTCAAAAATACCGGGGTAGTAATGAGAATAATTGTTGAGGGAACACATGCTTAATTGTCATGAAGATGTCACATGGAAAATAAAATGAAAATTGTATATTATATATATATATTGAAAATATTTAAATGTATAAACATTTATATATATATATATATATATATATATATATATATATATATATATATATATAATATTATAATGTTTAAATAAAAGGGAGTGTTAAGTACTGTACAAATACAATTATTTTGTTGTAAACCTCAAAATAAAATGCTAAAATTTTCATAATTTTCAAATGGTTAAAGTGGTCTGAACTTATTTTTTATTTCGGTCGCACATGCGGACCACTTTTGTGCACCCTTGTATATTGTTATTTTGGGAAGAAATGGACATGTTTCCATGAGAATGACTATTTTATGCTCTGCCACAGAATATATGATGCATCACTTAAAAATTTCACAGCATTTAGAGGTCTTATTGCTTTTTCGTTCTGTGAACTTTTTTCAGTTTGTACAATGAGGTTGGAATGATTAGCTCCAGGGCTTCTTAATCTGGGCTCCTATTTCAGTTTCTGCCACTCACTGGCTCTTTTTCTTCCTTTGAGGAGAGAAAACTCTTCAGTGTAACAAATTCCACCTGAGTGCTTTTTAATCACTGCACACACTCTTTGATTGATTAGGCCTCGCGAGTCCTCCTCCATGGATTTCCAGCGCATTCGCTTCGTCTCTGACATCTCCTCTGCTTTCTCGGCCATTCAGCGATTCGTTGGCGTCTCCTCAGCCCCGCTGTCCTCCTCCTGTGCAAATTAGCTCTTTTCAGTCCCTATCGTCTTCCCGTAGCAGTCACCCTGATGACGGCGCCACCGCTAGCACCGCTCTAGGTTAACTCCCCAGGCAGTGCGAGGAGGTGGGTTAGGAGAGAGGAATGGCGGAATGGGAATTCTAATAGACGTTTCTGCGATTTATGGGAGTCTGTCCTGATATCCAAAGCATGTAGAAATCTCCCAACGGCATGCGGAGTGAGAAATTTACGACCCGAGCGTCACCCTAAAGCTGTCATCGTAGCCGGTAATTGCTCGGCTCTCGTACTCATGTGGTTTTTATACGGTGGGGAAAATTGGTTCCTGTACTTAAATGCTTCTCTGATTCAGTTGTTGCAGTGAGTCACACGCTGACAAGAGAGATGGAGGGAGAGAAGATGAATAATAAGAGAAAAAAGAGATGCTTTATTTGTTTATTCTGATCACATGTTCAGCTGTCGCACAAACACAACACCTGGTGAGAAGCAAAGGGAAAAGTTGTGTTTTTGCCATTGAGTAAACATAGGGGCGACACTCCTTCCCTTTATATCCCACCATTCGGTGGCGCATGCCATGAATACAGTACACTTAGGAGTCCTGGGACTCTTTTTTTAAAGCCTTAGAGGCGTATATCCCATGTGTTGGTGTTGTGAGATCTAGATATGTCAGATAAAATATGTGACCCTGGACCACAAAACCAGTCAGAAGTAGCAAAAGCCAAAAATACATTGTATGGGTCAATGTTATCGATTTTTCTTTTATGCCATAAATCATTAGGATATTAAGTAAAGATCATGTTCCATGAAGATATTATGTAAATTTCCTACCATACATATATTAAAACATTTTTTTGATTTGTAATATGCATTGCTAAGAACTTCAATGGGACAACTTTAAAGGCAATTTGCAATATTACAATATTTAGATGAAATTTGTTTTTGCACTTTCAAATTCCAGATTTTCAAATAGTTTTATGTTGGCCAAATATTGTCGTATCCTGACAAGCTAAGTTCACACATTATGCAGTTTCTTATATCAAAAGTAGCTTATTTAAAACATGTCAAATGTTGCAAGAAATTAGTGTTTCACAAATTGAATGTTGTAAAAATAATATTTTAATAATTAGTATTTTTTTTATTTGCACTCTTTTTGTGTGTAAAACTGTCATTTTTTGTGCTTGTTTATTTTTTTACATTTATGGTTTTGTTTTAGTTTTTGTATTTTTTTTTTGACATGTCCCAAATTTTTGTAATTGTTAGAATTCTTTTTTATTTTATTTTTTTATAACCATGATGTACCATTTAAACTATGGAAGGCATTTTCTGCCAAATTTAAATAAATAAATGAATTGATTAAAATTAAAATTAAAACCAGATTAACGATTTCATTACAGAAAACTGTACGCAAAATATGTGACAAAATTGAGAATGAAATTAAATGATTTCATTTTCACGGTGACATACCTGTCAAATTGAAAAATAAAATGCAATTGGTGATTTCACATTTCATTTTCAATACAGTCTCGAGGCAAGACTGCCAATATTAAAATGAAAAGCAAACGTGAAAAAGAAACTACACATACAGTTTTTACAAAGCTCTTTATTAACGCTCACGCAATAATAGTGACACAATTCAAATTTAAATGTAAATTTTACTTGTCATTTTAATTCCTCTTTTATTTCACTGTTTTCATTTTCGTTTTCATTTTCAAAGACAACCTGCATGCAAATTATATGTTAATGAGTGGGTGTGGCTTATTCAAGTAACGGCGCTAGAGACAATCTTCGAAGTCTCGTGTGCATGAGTTGAATGGTGGTTGAAACAATGTGTGAAACGACATTAAAATGTGAATATATTGTAATCGAGACATGGCGAATCTGTTAGTGAGCTTTTGCGGGAAGCTGCTGCAGCATTAGAAGGTGGAAGAAACAACCAGCATGCGTCAAATACCCTCGACCCACTGCAGTTCCTCGGCCTGAGCCTCCACGAGACTCCCCGGAAAATCTGCTGTCTGCTGAGTTTGTGACGGCTGCAAAATGTCCAAGTGTATCCAAGATTAGGGCTGCTCCGATCACGATCGGCCGATCGTTAATGCGCATCTCGTCAGTAAAGCCGGTTCTCTAATCAGCGGTTAATTCCATCAGCGTTTATTGGCGCATCTTCTCAGTTAACAACGGCTCTGTGTAGTAACAGCTGCTCTATGTGAAATCACGCACCTGATGGAATTAACCGCTGATTAGAGAACCGGCTTTACTGACGAGATGCGCATAACGATCGGCCGCTCGTGATCGGAGCACCCCTATCCAAGATAGATTCAACTCGTAGCAAAATGAAGTCATTATCATCCGAAATGTTTGCTAGCTGGTTTAATTCTGCAGCTATACTGGCCATAACCGCCATTATAGCTCCTCCACGTAACAACGTAATTGAGCCACACCCACTCATTAACATATAATTTGCATGCAGGTTGTCTTTGAAAATGAAAACGAAAATGAAAACAGTGAAATAAAAGAGGAATTAAAATGACAAGTAAAATTTACATTTAAATTGGAATTGTGTCACTATTATTGCGTGAGCGTTAATAAAGAGCTTTGTAAAAACTGTATGTGTTTCTTTTTCACGTTTGGCTTTTCATTTTAATATTGGCAGTCTTGCCTCAAGACTCTATTGAAAATGAAATGTGAAATCACCAATTGCATTTTATTTTTCAATTTGACAGGTATGTCACCGTGAAAATGAAATCATTTAATTTCATTCTCAATTTTGTCACATATTTTGCGTACAGTTTTCTGTAATGAAATCGTTAATCTGGTTTTAATTTTAATCATTTCATTTATTTATTTAAATTTGGCAGAAAATGCCTTCCATATTGAACATTTGGTTTAAGAAAGATAAAAAGTTGAAAATAAATTAAGGCCATTTATAATGTTACAAATTATATGTTTCAAATAACTTCTGAACTTTATATTCATCAAAGAATCTTGAAATCACAGAATAGAAAAATGAAATGAAAAGTTATCACGGTTTCCACATAAATATGTGGTAAAATAATATAAAATATAAAAATACTTAAACTGTTTCCAAAACTGATAATACTAGGAACCATTTTAATTAAGCACCACATCAGAATGAATTCTGAAGGATCATGTGACACTAAAGTAATAGCTAAAGAATATTCAGCTTTGCCATCACAGGAATAAATCTGTTCTCTATTTGTAGAAATGGTCCACTGCATTTAATGCTCTCCTCTGTTCCTCATCTTTTCAGAGCTAGTTAAGCCATTAGATCCTTTGTGTCATCCGTCATGACATACTACTCCCCTCTTGTGTTGTTGACTGCATTTCTTCAGAATGTTGAAATAGCTTTGGATGTTTACGACAAGTGACCTTTGGGTCATGCATTATCAGTCCAACTGTTAGAACGTGAAGAAATCTGAACAGGGAGAGAGCGAGAGGGAGTGAGGGATGACAATCTTACGGAAAGAGGAGAGAAGACTAACGCTCACCGTATTGATTTACTGCCACACACAAGCAAGCAGAATGAATTTTCAGAGCCACTGCTAATGAAAATATGGGGAAATAAAATTAGAGAAGTCTATGGGTCATTGAGAGCAGAGATAGAGAGAGAGTCGAGCACAGAATAGTAGACACTCGCACGCTGGGTTTTGGCCTAAATATGATAATGTGAGTAAATGTGGTAATAAAAACTCAAATACTTTCTCAATCACTTAAAGCAGTAGTTCACTCATGTATTCCAATGTGATTTTGTGTCTTCCACTGAACAAAAGAAGTAGAATTTCTGAGGTTTTTCAATGAACGTGAATGGCAGACACTTTTAAGCTCTGGATATGACAAAAAAAGCACCATAATAAGATTGTCAAGCTTTGGAAGACTGGGAATTATGCCTGTCAATAAATTAAACATGCATTAAACTAACAGCCCTGCTTGGAAAATAGCACATAAGCCATATGGACTACTTTTAAGATACTTTTACGGCAGTGATTTTTCCACAACAATGTTCAATATCCCCATGACACCAATTCTTTGTGATTTACTATATTAGGATTAAGGATAGGCTTGCTGCGATAGACAGTGTTGGCGATGATATATATATACCATTGTTAAGCTGTTTTTTTTTGATGAAATTCATTTAGTTAAGTTAGAGGACACAGCAATTAAATCATGCATCACAGATCAGATTTCATTTATCATGTGAGGAGAGCGAGTCGAGCTGACTGACAGAAGAGTGAGGTAAAAACAGACAAGACGATGTCGGAAGAGTTTCAAAAGGAAAGATTTAAAAGTGCCTGTTTTAAAAATAATTAGTGAATTTGTGTAATTTAAAAATAAGTGATTTTGGAAGTTTTTTAAACATTCGTTTGTGATTAATTTCATTCCACAGTTATTGCTATTTACATGATTGTTTATCCCGTCTGTGCCTCCAAACATTCTTACTCGTTTTGATAATAAACGTTCTACGTTTCATAAATATTTGTTCTTCATTTTTTATTGATTTTTAGTTTTGTACCTGTACCTATTTAAACTGTGTAAGTTATTTGTTCTTTTATATTAGGCATATAGCATGGTGTATTTTATTTGTTTTGTTAATAAAACTTCTATGTTCTACGTTGTATTTTGTTGTTGCTTGAATTGAATAAAATCAGTTGATGCTGAATTGCTACTAAAAGTGAAAGTAAAATGTGCACAGTGCTTTTACAAGCTATTTAAGCAAAGAAAAGTGAGGGAAAGAGGAAAAACTCAAACGAAGATTCATATGACCCCCCCACAATGGTGATTTCGGTATTACCGGTGTTGTCACATGTCGATTAACCGGTGAAAAAATTTCCTCACCGTTGCAACCCTAATTAATAAGAAATTAAAAAATATTTTTTACTTACAGTTTCTACCCCATAAAATATTTTAGAACTTGACATAACTAAAAACACTATATTTATTATAATTATTCCCATAGACTTTTCCGGGTCTTATATTTTTAATGCATTTCCTTCTCATATATACCGTATTTTTCAGACTATAAGTCGCACTGGACTATAAGTCGCATATATTTAGGACCAAGAACCAAGAGAAAACATTACCGTCTTGGTACATTTCTCTTTTTGATAAGTCGCACCTGACTGTAAGTCGCAGGACCAGCCAAACTATGAATAAAAGTGTGACTTATAGTCCGGAAAATACGGTATATATGTTTTTTTTTTCTTCAAGATTGTTGGTGATAACAAGAAGAATAGGGCAGGAAATTTAAACTTGTTTATTTAATTGGTTGTTTCGGATTATTTTTCTGTACCTTTTTAGGCTCTTTTTGGAGTTTTACAGGTTTATGGTGGTTTTTATGCAATTTTTTGAGCTGTTGCTAATCTTCTGTTTATTCCTTTATTTGCACTATGTGAGGCAAATGGTGGTTACACACCTGTGCAATAATCATGCTGTCTAATCAACATCTTGATATGCCACATCTGTGAGGTGGATGGATTATCTCGGCAAAGGAGAAGTGCTCACTAACACAGATTTAGACAGATTTGTGAACAATATTTGAGAGAAATAGGCCTTTTGTGTATATAGAAAATTCTTAGATCTTTGAGTTCAGCTCATGCAAATTGTGGGCAAAAACAAAAGTGTTGCATTTATAATTTTGTTCAGTGTAGATAGATAGATAGATAGATAGATAGATAGATAGATATATGCTTTGACATCCATTTACAATTTTCTTTTTTTCTATTTTTTTTTTTTACTTCCTTTCTCTTTCTTGCTTACTAGTTTCTTTTTCGCATGTACATGCTTAAGCAACTGTGTTAAACTGTGGGGCAGTGAGCTGATCAGTCTAGGACACACACCACATGACTAATGCATCACTTTTATAAAAACTCAATGTATTTATACGCTGATGGCTACAGTCTAAGGGGCAGAGCGAGAGAGAGGAACGAGGTTAATAGAACAGGGGCAACAGGACAGGCGAGAGGCTAGTGATTCCTGCCTCCGTCTGTGTGTGGACGTCTGAGAGAGACAGAGAGAGAGTGTAATGGCTTGTATACCAGAGTGCTCCACTGAAGCATAATGCTGTAGAACGGGTAACCCATGACCCAGCAGAAGTTTACAGCGACATCTCAATGCACACTAGCCAAATGCTTTTAGACACAAGTCTTTAGACACAAGTCTTGTATAGCACGTGGAACTAGTTACAGTTTTTTTTTAAAACGCCACAGTAAAAACTTTTCAGCCCCGTAACACATATTAATAAGGCTATATATTATATGCTTTATTTTAAATCTGAAATCTTTTGTGTAAATGTTTTTACTAAACAATTTTAACAAATAAAAATGCCAAGTGTTGACTTCATGGAGAATTGCAAAAAAGGCTTAGTATCTGGAATCTCACTGTAGAATGATTTATGACAATTATCTCTTAATGTAGTTTGAAAACAGTAAACAAAAAGTGTAATGAAATGTTTATGGTTTTCATTTAGGTAATTTGATTATCGTTGGCCATCTGCCACTGTGCGAGTGATTCTGAATCAAGAGCAGCTCTGCTGTGTGTTTATAAAGTCCATTCATAGTGTTACTCTGGTCATGAATTGCTCTTTGAAACGCTTTACAGCTCTCCAGGGTTAAATCACCAATTGTCCTGGTAGATTTGTGAGCATGAAGAGAGATGAAACATTAGGAAAGGCCCTGGGAGAACTAACACTGACTTACAGCTTATACTAGCGGTCTGTGTGTGTGTGTGAGCTGTGTA
Organism: Carassius carassius; assembly: GCF_963082965.1. Classification (NCBI taxonomy): domain Eukaryota; kingdom Metazoa; phylum Chordata; class Actinopteri; order Cypriniformes; family Cyprinidae; genus Carassius; species Carassius carassius. The sequence continues at coordinate 39,302,238 of NC_081759.1, forward strand.
CCATTTTCATATTTTACTACAAAAAAAGCTCCACAGAGAACAGTGCACAGTGAGGCTTACAGACACAAAGAAAGAATAAATAATCTTACACACTGTAGTATATGCATTCAAAGGCCCAGAGCTCATTCAGATACACACATACTGTAAAACAGTGTGCTTAAAGAATGAGGCTGTGTCCTTGCTTTCATACCTGTTTAATTTAGTATAGAGTATGCAAAATTTGTATTAGTGTGGCAACGGCCAAAGGTAACGGCAAGGACTGTAGTACATTCATATTTATCTCAAAAGCAATTTCTTGGCTTATGCAGGAAGTACATAACAAAAAAAAAAATTAAGTTTGAGGTGAGTTTTTTTTTTTTTTTTTTTTATAAATTGTGCTTTAATTCAGCCGAGACTTATTAAATTGATCAACAGTTACAGTATAATATTTTACATTTTACAAAAGATTTCTAAAATTTATTCTTTTAAACTTTCTATTGATCAAAGAATTCTGAAAACGTATTTTTCTATAAAAATATTAAGCAGCACAACAATTTTCAACATTGACAATAATAATACTAATACTAACAACAAATGTTTCTTGAATACCGAATGAGCACAGAAATGGACATTTTAATTTGTATTAATGTTTCACAATATTACTGTTGTTACATTATTTTTAATCAGGTAAATGCAGCCTTGATGAGCATAAGATACTTTGTAAAAAACAAAAAAAACAAAAAAAAACTTTTTTTATACAATTAAACTATTTTATTTTTTGGAAAATACCTGCATTTCACCTGAGCTTTAAATTCCGTAATCAAATCACATTTAAATCTGTAAACGTTGAAGTAATTATGTATTTAAAGGTAGGGCATTTAGCTAAATGCTGATGCTAGTACACATTTAAAAAGTGTGTCCTTTCATATAATCATAAAGTGCACAGTATAGATATGCAGCCTGTTTTCTGGTAATATAATTAGTATTTGTGTCCAGGGGGGTTACATGTTGTTTTATTCTTAGGCCACGGATGTGGAGGAGCGTGAAAATCCACAGATGTGTCTTCAGAACTGAAGCTGCTGAGGGGCCTGTTTGTCTTATTTGTGTATATGCTTAGGGGCTACATGTGAACACAGGTGTGTCTTTTTTTTTTTTTTTTAATCTAACTCTTTATTAAGGACAGAGAAAGAAATACCTCTGGGCCTCCCTCCAGTACCACCTCACTTCTTAACAGCACACAGACAAACATATGCAGCTTCAAAACTTCTGAAGCGCATCACCTCACTCCGCTAATTTTCTCCTGAAGTGCCTTTTCTTGGATGAACATTAATAAACAGCGGCTAATTTCTTCGCTGCCCCTGAGACTTTGGATTCATACGCGGCTGATTTCAGATGTGAATACCCTGAGGAAAACCTTTAATAGACTACACAAAGAAAAAGTGGCCCACATCCTTTAGCCTCACATTGGTTTGGCCAAACTATAGATGAAAGAAACATAAACTAATTGAGCTTTTCAAAGTTTTAAGGGGACATTGTATGATCTTTAAACATTCTAACTAAATATTCTACCAAATAACTTTGAGCGTGAACGTGTTAATTGTGACAACTACATTTATTCTGTTAAAATCTGTGACTGTGGTTCGAAAATATAGGCATATGCAACTGAAACGAAACTGTATTGTGTATTTATAACATTAGGTTTATTATTGATATTACAGAAATCTTATCGGTTTCATTTATTTATTACTTACAAATATGCATCATATTAAGCTTATTTATTTGTTACATCTGTGTAGAAAATGAAATATTTTTTCATATGGCATCCATTTCCATTCAAGTTCATTGGCATTGCATCAGCATTCTGTTAAACATCTTTTGTGTTTCATGGGAGAAAGGAAGTATTGCTAAGTTTAGAATTGCATGAAGGTAAGTAAATGATGACGATTTACATTTTAAATGAACTATTCTTTTAAATATATTAATATCTGACAAGCGGGAACCCACATAGTACGTAGTTCCATATGAGAAAGTTAAGTTCCTTTTGTTCTGTTCATGTACAGAAGGGCTTAAACAGGTCTGTGAGTAAGACCTCTCAGCTTAAAACTGGATAAGCAGGATACATATGTAATACGGGAAGAGTAATTTTAGGAATTATGCTTGAGAGTTTGTTCATGACTCAGGCTTGGGCACACATTTTCTAGCTCTCCAGTAGATTTGTCTCAGGCTTTAGAGCTGGCAAAACTGAGCAGGATTTGTCAAAACAGGAGCCATGGACATGCTGCTTTCAGAAATTGCCCACTGGTCAAATAATTCATATATTACAGGGGTCTTAAACCACCACTCCAGTGGAGACTCCAATGGTGATTTTATCCTAAAATCTAGCCCGCAAACCATGCATCCATAATATTGCACTCCATTTGCATGGTTTTCTGTTTTATACTCGTGTTTACAATAGAGTATGTAAAGTTTAATTTGAACTTATTTAAAATTTAGTAAAACAATTTAACTTTTCAAATTAACATGTTTGTATACACTGCTGTTGTTTTCTTTGAAGGTTTACCATGGCTGCATTTAGTTGAGAAAAAAACAGTAAAAACTATAATATAGATCTGTAATATTTTTACAATTATGAATAGCTGCATTCTATTTTAATATACCTTTATAAGTTATATAAGTTACAAAAAAAGACTTCTTCTTCATAGTTGACATAAAAAAACATCCTGCAATGCCAGCATCAGTCTGCCGACTTCTTTTATCTCCTAATGCACACCACCCAGGTGCCATCCAACAGTGTTTAATGCAGGGTGTAAATGGACTAATTGGTGTCTTAGAAACATACTGTATTATGATCCCATCACTCAAGCTATATTTGGAGGTATATATGTATTCTGATGCATCCTGGACAGCACCTGTGTACCCACCCCTTGATTAAATCCAATCACAAGTAGTCACTGGAGACTGCTCGTTGAGATCAGGTGTAAACAGTAATTTGTCTCGGCTGACCACATGTGATCGGATCACCGGGGACAGATGTTAACACAAGAAAAAAGCTGTGTGTGTGTTTAAACATGGCCTCCCTTTTGTATGAAGTTCAGTGTTGTTGAATGAGTTTAATGGAGGGGAAATCAGAGCAGGTAAAGGACATTCCTCCTGTGTCCATAATAGAACCAATTAGTAATATAAATGCCTCCTGTACTCTCAAAGGGAAAAAAAGAGCCAGTCTCTGTCTGCTTGTGAGTTTTTTTCTCTTCTTTTTAGACTGTATGATTACAGATGAGTGTTGTTTTTCTAAAGCATAGACCTGGAAGTAACCATTTTAGTAGAAACTTTCTATTTTCTTTTTTCTTTTTCTCTTAGTGTGTATGTGTGATTAAGCTACTGTTCTCGTTCTACGGTATATATGTGTTTCAGGGTTCGACAAAACTTTTAATAAAAAATGTAGCTTCCTTTCAGTTAACAAGTTAGAATTTAAGTCGAATTGGCCATGTGTCACAGGAAGTTGATAAAGAATTGTGACTTGAATGACTTGAAGAGTAATTAACTGAATTGCAGTTCAAAGAAATTAAACACAGTCCACAAATTATACCTTTTTTATTAGTCAGCGCAAAAATAAACAACATATTCTGGCTTCATGTTGTCTTGGTATATATACAAGTATGTGTGTGTATGTTTCATAAAATACAGTACATTAAATCAGACGTCAGTGTCACATGACATTTCTTATTTTATAATTGATTTTCAAATAGTTTACAAATAAATGCTAATTGGGAAAGACATACGTGTCTTTTAGATCAGTCAGATTAAAAATACAGCTTTGTGACTAATCATATAAAATCAGCCTGGTGTCATCAAGGCTAAATTTCTGTTTGATTGATTGATTGATTCCTTTATTGTCATTGTACAGCGTACAATGAAATTTTATACTTTCCAACGTACACAGCAAGAGTAGTTACAATCATATTGCAAATTGCCAATTATTAAGTAAGGTGCTTAATGTTATTCCACTTAATTGACTGCATGTCAAGAGTGTCTTATAGTAAAAATTTGAGGTTGTAGTTCCAGTTCATGGTTCATTATCCTGATGGCATTGGGATAAAAACTGTTCATGAATCTGGTTGTACGTGTTTTGATTGACCTAAAGCGTTTCCCAGATGGCAACAGTTCAAAAAGCTGATGGGCTGGATGATTCGGGTCCATCACAATGTTGCGTGTTTTCTGCAGGCAGCGGGAGTTAAAAATATCATCCAAAGCAGGTAGCTGTTGGTTTGTGATGTTCTGTGCGGTTTTTATAACTCTCTGCAGGGCCTTTTTGTCCCCAGCCGAGCTGCCTCCATACCACACCAGCATATTATATGTTAGGACACTTTCAATAGAACGTCGGTAGAATGACACCAGGAGACGCGCTGACAGGTTTATTTTCCTAAGCATTCTGAGAAAGTACATCCGTTGTTGCACCGTCTTGACTAGTGCTTTGATGTTTGTTGTCCATGAAAGGTCCTCAGAAATGTGTGTACCCAGAAATTTAAACCTTGATACTCTCTCCACTATCTCCCCGTTGATATGCAGTGGTGTGTGAGCAATTCGTTTCTTCCTGAAGTCAATGATAAGTTCTTTTGTTTTCTTGACGTTTAGGGTAAGATTATTCTCCGTGCACCACGTCGTCAGCCTCTGCACCTCCTTTCTATAGGCATACTCATCTCCTCTGGTGATCAGCCCCAGCACAGTTGTGTCATCCGCAAATTTAATTATGATGTTGTTGTCATTAGATGATACACAATCATGAGTATACAAGGAGTAAAGAAATGGACTTAGCACACAGCCTTGTGGGGCTCCCGTACTGATTAGCGTAGTTGTGGAATGATGTGAGCCCATCCTCACTGACTGTGGCCTCTTTGTTAGGAAGTCTTTAACCCACAGGCAGATGTTATGCTGTATCCCTAAGTCAGTCATCTTGTAAAATAGTCTGTTTGATAAGATTGTATTAAAGGCAGAACTGTAGTCTATGAACAGAAGCCGTGCATACGTCCCTTGATGTTCCAGGTGGCGCAGTGCAGTGTGGAGTGCAGTGTTGATGGCATCGTCTGTCGACCTGTTGGCCGTGTATGCATACTGGTGGGGGTCCATGGTGGGTAGCAGAGCAGACCTGATATGATTTAAAACCAGCCTCTCCATGCATTTCATAATTATAGGTGTTAGTGCAATAGGCCTATAGTCATTGAGGGATGTTATGGCAGCATGCTTTGGAACTGGCACTATTATAGACGTCTTCAGGCAGGTTGGAACAGTGCACTGCGATAGAGACAAGTTGAAGATGTTTGTGAGTACCTCACCCAACTCAACTGCACAGTCTCTAAGTGCACGCCCTGGAATGCTGTCTGGTCCAGATGCTTTCCATGCCTTGATTTTACGGAGAGTGCGTATCACTTCAGTAGGTTGAAGAATGAGCACCTGGCTGTTTGTGTCTGGAACAGAGTCGTTGATGGTCTCAGTACTATTCACCTCAAAGCGGCTGAAGAACCGGTTAAGCTGTTCTGCCATTGCCTGTTATCCTGTGTTTATCCACACGTCTGAAAAGTGGCAGGGCTTTTAATTAGTGTCTTTTTGAAGCCTCATTGTCATGGCAGTCCCTTTGTGCTCTTCTGAGAGAAATGTGGAGGAGAATCAGACTGATTGAACAGGTGCGCTTTCATTTCCGTTGCTCGGTTCCTTCCAAATTATTGTTTTGGACTTTTCATGCCTAATATTCGCTGTCTCATTAATTAAACGGCTGCTAGCATTGTAGCCTCATTAGCAGTGCTTGCACATGCAACAGTAGGATGGTCCTGGCTTGCTCTAGCATAATTTGGGTTTTACGAACATATCGTAAACTTGAATTTGTGGGACAAATAACAAGTAAATTTCAATGTTAATATCGTTAATATTGAATACATGAAATACAGAAGTAATAACACTCTAGTGCACATCTCTGGTTTTTCTCAAACCAGTACACTCTTAAGATGCCTACCTTTGGATTTAATGATTCAGAGTTCTCTTTGCTTTTCTTTTTCTGCCCTCCTTCTATCCATCAGCACCAGTTCTTTGCCTTCTCGTATGATGCACTAGTCTGATTAGCTGAGCTTGTATCCTATTATCGCTTACATGCAAAGGCCAATTTCTTCATGCTTGTTTCTCGATCACACACTTCTACACAGACACCATAAGGGACTCAGACACCCAGCATCTTATTCACTTTACATCATCCATAATGAATCACACTCTACCTTACTTTCTGGATTAATTAATCAGTTCGGAGTACTTTATTTACCTGGGCAGGAAAGGCATCAACATGCAGAAAAAGTCTTATTTACACTTAGAGAGTGATCTAAAGTGATAGAGACAACAGACTCTTTGTATTTTTTTTTGCTTGTTTGTGTGAGCAAGTGTTAAACCCAGTTTCTGGAGTATTTTTAACATCTGGTCTGATGCTTTGTTCTCATTCCTGTAGAGCACGTGCTGGTGCTTTTTGTGTAAATACTTTAAATATAGTTCACAGCTACATGAAAATTCTGTCATTATTTACTCATCATCTGAACACCCTATACCCTATATGTATCCTCCCAGATCAGTTTTTTTTTTTTTAAAGAAATTGATACTTTAATTAAGCAATGATTCATTACAGTAAAGTTCATAAAGACTTTGTTCCAAAAAAGAAAGGAAAAAAAAACTAAATGAAATTTTTTTTACAAATAAATGCAGTTTTTTCCTCAAAATTTAACTCATCAAACAAATTTGAACTAATAAAAGAATCCTTAAAGAACTGTCATGGTTCTGACAAGTATTATTCAGTTCAGAGGTTTTCAACATTGATAATAATAAGAAATGTTTATTGGGCACCAAATCAGCATTAGAATGATTTCTGAAAGATTGTGTAACACTGAAGACTGAAGTAATGGCTATTGAAAATTCAGCTTTATCATCACAGTAGTAAATTTAGATTTGAATAAATTAATGAACTAAATAATTTTAAACTGTAAAATAAATTCATAATATTACTATTTTTAATGTCTTTTGCATTAGATAAATTCAGCCTCGTAAGAGAGTGTGTGTGTGTGTGTGTGTATTGTAGCCCAAACATGGTCATGAACTGTCATTGTATGGAAAACAGCTGTAGAAAGATTCTTTTGCATTACACATACAAATTAGAAGCATTCAGGTATGAAACAACATCAGGATAAATAAAGGCAGAATTTTCTTTTGAACTATTGCTTTCATGTAACATGTCATTTGCTGATTACAGATGATGTCACCAGTAAAGCTGTTGGGCCTCTCATCAAACATCTGCGTCTCATTCAAGGAGACAATTCTGTTTAATTCTTTGGCTTAGAGATCTATTCTTAAAGCCTCCATTAGGCTGCAAATGTTGTTGACTTATAACTCAGACACAAAAGGGTCTTCCTCAAGGGGACGCTTATGGGCTCAGAAAGACAAATCCTCCATTGTGCCACATTCAAATTCTGCACTGTTTTTTATGTTATTGGAGACTGTGCTTAAAAAGTGGTTGGGTGCTATTATATTTTGATCAAATCATATAATTGCTGTGGCTCAGTGGGTAGAGCATTGTGTTAGCAGTTTAAAAGGTTCCGGGTTCGGTTCCCAGGGAACACACATACTGGTAAAATGTATAGCCTGAATGCATTGTATGTTGCTTTGGATAAAAGAGTCTGCTAAATGTAAATTTAGAAACCACTGATTTTGTTCTCCTGGCCAGTACTGAGAAGATGTACCACATTAATGTTTTCCTCTAAAAGTAGTCAGGACAATAATTTAAGATTAGATTAGATTAGATTCAACTTTATTGTCATTATGCAGAGTACAAGTACAGAGCTAATGAAATGCAGTTAGCATCTAACCAGAAGTGCAAGAATATAGTGTTTTATATACACTAAAGTGCAAAGTAAAGCTATGATATACAGAATGTACAGTGGAGTTGCTATATACAATATTGAGCAGAGTATATACAGAATATAAATAGGAATGCAATGTAGGGATTGTATGTACATTATGAACAAAGCAATGAAGGATTATATATACATTATGAATAGCAAAAACGTGAGAACAGTGGTAATAAATACAGTTGGATGAGTGTGCAAAAGTATTGTTGAACAATGTATTATATGCAAAATAACAGTAGTGCAATGATATTTTTTGTAGAAATAGTTTACTGTGCTTGTACTCGACACACGCTCCACTACAGCTCCATTGATGTAGATGGGTGTGTGCGCATGATTCCTAGTCCGCCTGAAGTCCACAATGATCTCCTTAGTCTTCTGGGTGTTTAGTTCCAGGTTGTTGGTGGCACACCACACAGCCAGGTGTTGCACCTCATCCCTGTAGGCTGACTCATCGTCATCCTTGATCAGACCTACCACCGTGGTGTCATCTGCAAATTTGATTATGGTGTTGGAGCCATAAACAGGAACACAGTCATGGGTGAATAGGGAGTACAGGAGACGGCTAAGTACGCAGCCTTGTGGCACTCCAGTGTTCAGGGTGATGATGGAGGAGGAGAGGTTATCTAACTTAACGGACTGAGGTCTGTTAGTCAGAAAATCAGGATATCAGCTTGGAGGGGATTACCGTATTAAATGCAGAACTGAAATCTATGAACAGCAATCTCACAAGTGTGTTCTGACCAGGTGGGTGAGGGCAGAGTGAAGTGCCTTTGAGATGGCGTCCTCTGTTGACCTATTGTTGCGATAGGCAAATTGGAATGGGTCTAATGTAGCAGGGAGACAGGATTTTAAGTGGGATACAACCAGTTTCTCAAAGCACTTGGCAATGATGGGGGTGAGTGCAACAGGACGGAAGTCGTTAGGGACCGAGGCAGTGGAGTGCTTCGGTACAGGCATGATGGTGGAGGTTTTGAAGCAAGTGGGGACAGTTGTTTGGGCCAGGGACAGATTGAAAATGTCCGTGAAGACCTCAGCCAGGTGCTCTGCACAGGCTTTAAGCACACGGCCAGGTATTCCGTCAGGGTCAGCTGCTTTCCGTCCATTCACTTTACGCAGAGTGGAGTAAACATCTGATGTGGAGAGTGTGAGAGGCAGTTCACTGGGTTGATGCTCAGCTTTGAGTGAGATCTTATTATTTTGATCAAAACGAGCATAAAAGTGATTGAGCTCGTCTGGGAGGGAGGCAGAGCTGGAGGGGGGCACAGAGTTAGGTGGTTTGTAAACTGTGATAGATTGTATGCCTTGCCACAAACGCCGGGGGTCTGAAGAATTGAAGTGCTCTTCAATCCTCTGTTTATGTTTGAGTTTGGCCTGGCAGATACCCTTCCTCAGGTTGGCTCTGGCTGAGCTGTAAGCCTCCCGGTCTCCAGACCTGAAGGCTGCATCTCTTGCTTTGAGCAGGAGGCGAACCTCTCTGTTCATCCAGGGCTTCTGATAGGGGAGAATTTTTATTTTTTTGTGTGTGGTCACTCTGCTCACACATCTGTTGATGTGCTCCAGGACAGAGTTGGAGTAATTGTCAATGTTGATCTGAGAGTTTGTGTTGGCCTGGGCAGCAAACTCACTCCAGTCTGTGTGCTGGAATTGATGTTGAAGAGTGGAGTCAGCATCTTCCAGACAGATTTTAACAGTCCTTATTGTCAGTTTCACACATTTGATAACCGGGGTATACTTGGGGAGCAGGAACAAAAAGAGGTGGTCAGACTGACCCAGATGGGGGAGGGGTGTGACTTTGTAGACATCAGTCACATTAGTATAAACGTGGTCCAATGTTTTATGTCCCCTTGTAGTGCAGGAGACATTTTGATGAAATTTAGGGAGAACAGATCTTAAAGTGCAGTGATTGAAGTCCCCAACAACAATAAAGGCTCCATCCGGGTGCAGGGTTTGTAATTTGCTAATAGCAGCACAAAGTTCTTTCATAGCCACGTTAGCTTTAGCGTGCAGAGGTACATAAACTGCAGCAGCAACAATGCAAGTAAACTCACGTGGTCAATAGAATGGCCTGCACTTGATAATCAGGAACTCCAGATCAGCAGAGCAGTAGGTATCAACAATGACAGAGTCTTTACACCATGATTTGTTAACATAAATGCATACTCCACCACCTTTGTTTTTACCAGAGGTTGCTGCTACTCTGTCAGCCCTGAAGAAAGAGCGTCCAGCCATATGCACCACGCTGTTTGGGACTGTGTGAGGGTCCAGATCTTTAGTTCGTTGATCTTGTTCATCAGAGACCATACAAGGAGATACATTGGCAAGGAAGATGCTGGGCAGAGTTGTTTGATGTGGGTTTAGCCTTAGCTTAGCACGCAGCCCTCCACGCTTTCCCCGTCTTTGTTTACGGTCTCGACGGCGAGAACTTCCGGTCGGTACGAGTGATCCGCTTGTCCACGGTGATCTCAGTAGCTCCGGCGGGAGTTCGCTGAAGTCGAAAGGATGATCTAAAACTACGTTGGAACACCGTTTGTTGATGTCCAAAAGAGACTGTTTAGTATAGCTGTAGTTCGCATAACTGAATCGCGCGAACACGAATGAAATAACCAGGTAGATTAACACTAATTTCCAAAATCTGGTAAGACGCTGAGTCTCGCGATGTGATCGCGCCGCCATCTTGGTCACATATGTGACCAATTTAAGTGTATAAATAAAAATTTTAGGCTTGTATATGTACTTCTTCCTTTCCTGAGTGCCTAGCTCATAGTCATAGTTCACGTTTAAACAAACTGACAAACATTCCTCCTTATTTAGCCCATGTCGTGTGATTTTGATTTTGTTGGTTAAAATATAGCAGAATAACTCTAGATGATGGCAGGAATAAATCCGTTTTGGGCTGTAATTAGCATCAGTGTGCCAGTAGAGCGGATGAGATGCGGATGGGTCTCCATGCATGAAATTAGCCAGTGTTAGCAGCCCCTGTCATCAGGAGGTATTAAATATTAGCCTCAGTGGTGGCAGCCCTCCTCATCAGGAAGCATAAGACATTAGCCTTACCACTAACTGCCCAACTCATTAGAAAATATGAGATGAGTAGCCACTGCCTTAGCAGCTCGTGGTTAAACAATAGTCCCTGGCCTCTCATGTCACGGCTATTTTAGGTTAGCTGTCTCTACTGATAAGTATGAAAATATTGTAGTACCAGAGGGGCCGGCTAGTCCACTCCAAACTATTTGTACAAATGCAGAAAAACAAAAATCAGAATTTTATTGAAAGACTACTGAAATTCATATTTTCAGCACACTTATTAAACAAATAACCACACACACACACACACACACACACACACACACACACACACACACACTCCACAGTTAACAATATAATTATAAATCAATTTAGTTATAAATTAAAAGTATTATTTACTATTATATTTAAATTATATTTATTATTTATTTTAATATTACTATTTTAAATAGTTTAACTTGAACATAAATAAAAAAATATATATATTTTTCTATTTTGCCTTTTTTAATCTCGATAGGACAGCATTTATATTCAAATATTTTTTTATAGATTTTCATTAAAACAATTTCGGCCACACGAACATAAACAACAACATTCTTCTTAAATCAGATATTTCACACCAAAACACATAACTACAAACACATACACACCCCTTTCAGAGAAAAAAATAAATAAATAAAAAATAGATAATAATAAAAAGAAAGGATAGGACAGTATTTAGACAGGAAGCGAAGTTGGAGATAGAGAGGGGGACAGGATCAGAAAATGTCCAGGAGCTGAGACTTGGGATGCCCAAAGTGCATCGGCGCTATATATCGACACTTCCCACGAGGCTATTGGCTCCGACAATTAAAGTTACATTTAAAAATAAGAAATCCTGCCTTTTCAAATTAGGGTTGGGCCGATAGACGATGCCATCATAGCCGATGGCTGGTAGATTCCCCCCGCAATCCACCGCATCCCAATACCATGTTCGGAAAGAAAATTGCATGTATACAAAACCCCTAAAGGCAATAAATACGAGATGGGAGGAAAATACATATTTTAATAATTTCTCTCACAGTTATATCATTGGGTAATTATACTGTATATAATTGTGGGCATCAGGGAGCCACTATTATGCTTGGCATTGAAACTGCTTTTGAATACACAATTACTTTTTAGTTTCACTTTCACTTTTTAAGATTCAAGATCGAACATACTCTGTTTATACTATTGAGTGGCAGTACTTACCACACATTATACAAGATTAGATGTTTGTCAGTGGTGCTGAGAATCTGTAAATCATTCGCAATCATCCTCAGACATCTCTCCTTTCTCTGTTAATGTGGTAAGTGAAATTTTATGTACTGTAATGTAACAGGCAACCGTTAGCATTTATTTTCTGAATACGGATTCACGCTTCGGGCACATCGTCCTTTGCAATGTTTTACTGTAGACATCTTCCAATGTCAATTTTGTAGACATCGCCCAACCCTAGTTCAAATAATTTTTTTTGTATCTACAAAATACTGTTCAAAAGTTTAGAGTTTGTAGGGATTTTCTGTGTTTTATTGTAAAATATTGTAAAATATTATTACAATTTAAAATAACTTTTCAAAATAGCACAAACATTTTTTTTGCAGTCAAAGTCAAAGTCACCTTTATTTATATAGCGCTTTAAACAAAATACATTGCGTCAAAGCAACTGAACAACATTCATTAGGAAAACAGTGTCAATAATGCAAAAATGATAGTTAAAGGCAGTTCATCATTGAATTCAGTGATGTCATCTCTGTTCAGTTATATAGTGTCTGTGCATTTATTTGCAATCAAGTCAACGATATCGCTGTAGATGAAGTGTCCCCAACTAAGCAAGCCAGAGGCGACAGCGGCAAGGAACCGAAACTCCATCGGTGACAGAATGGAGAAAAAAACCTTGGGAGAAACCAGGCTCAGTTGGGGGGCCAGTTCTCCTCTGACCAGACGAAACCAGTAGTTCAATTCCAGGCTGTTGCAGTGCCTATTTTAGATTTTATATATATATATATATATATATATATATATATATATATATATATATATGTGTATATATACACTTTTTCTTCTAAAATAGGCACTGTCATTTTTTTTTATTTTGTTATTTTTATATTTAATTTTATGCAAATGAAAACAAGGCCTGAGGGACAGAATGTAGTAATTCAGTGGTTATTACTGTACCTTAAGATTTTAATATGCACATACATAGTGACTTAAGGCTACACCAAAGGCACTTTATTCTTTTATCTGTTTTATAGTTTCTTTTTGACAGCTATAGCCATTTAACATGTTGAAACTAAAAAAAAAAAACTCAAATGAACGCATAGATGTTTGCTGACTGATTGGCAATCTGTCTGCACCCTGCTGTCAAATGCAGAGAGCTCTAGACCCACTTAACTGCATGGACCTAGCGGCTGTTTGCTAATCACTAATGGCAAAATGCAGATCACCAAGCCAATAAGTGTCATTTAATGTACAAGGGAACCAATGGCTACACAGTCAAAACTGCACTATTGATTATTGTTACACTTACACATTTGCACTGCCGTTGGCACACATTAGCCATGGCCTAAATTTATTCATCTCAGGGTCAGTAGATTTTTGGTCCGTAATGGTGCGGAAAGCAGCAGGTGGAAGTGGCACTGAACGTGAAGAGTTCTGATAGCTAGGAGCTGTGCTGGAAATAACGCTAATGTGTTTTTATGCATTTAACAAGGTCAGTTGACCCCTTTGGTGGCGAGTCTAAGCAATAGACCCAGTGTGTGTGTGACACGAGGAGAGATAAGCTGACAATTTGAGTGGAAGAAAGGTGAAGTGGATGCACATCCTCAAAATTGACATTTAAAAGAGTTGTAAATGTCTGTATTCTTTGGTACCTAATTTATTTCAGTTCCCTTTAATTTTGTTGTGTTTATCTGAGCGGCATATTTCTCACTGGCCTCGGGTTTGGCATTTATGTGGCCGTCAGTTGTGTAATTCAGAATTCTACGAAACAATTGTGTTCTGCAATACTTCTTTATAAAATGCTTTTGTCTGTTGCATCATTCAGCCGTGAACTTAGTTTAAACACAAAGGTTATACACCCACTCACACACATGGTTAGATTGCATCCCCTCCCATCGTGGTGTGCAGTGCTCTCACATCTAATATTGCAGCACTTCATTGATTGATGTATGTATGTTTATTTGCAGTGCTCTTGAGTACAGACTACTCATTATTTAGTGTTCAAAGCCATAGCATACACTGCAAAAAAATGATCATAATTTTAACTCTAGAAGTCTGAAAAAATCTAAAACCTTTATATACGGTGTAAATTCTCTGTGTGACAGCTCACATTTAATGGTTTTGCATTTAAATAACTTTTCAGTTATGTACACTTTTATTCAACATTTATGTAATATGTATTTTTGTTACATACTGTAAATAAATGTTTATTGCATTATGTTAGTGTCATGTTTTTTTTACCATAATGGTGTTTTGTATTTGCATGTATGTCACCATGAGCCTTTATATATTAGTGTGTATCCCTGCTTGTGGAAAAACTACTTGTGCTACATCGGTGTTTTTAGTATTTTGGTATGATTAGATTTTAGTCATTTGTTAAGCTGAGGTGAAACATACAGTTTCTTAAACTTCTGTGAAATTAATTTCAGTATTCAAAACTTAAAATGTACAATATTTGTTTACGGTGAAGTTGTGGAAACCACATGTGCAGAAGCAGAGCGGTGAGGGTGACTGCTGCTGTTGGTTTTCTGATGGACTGTGTTGAAATATCTCTTCACGTTGATCTGCGGCTTGATGAAAAGTAATTTGTTTGGCCTCAGGGGTGAGTGTATAGCCTGACGTGTTTGTGTAGTTAAAAATGCCTCAGCTGAGCTAGAAGAGGCCGCATATCTAATGTGATTGAGTCTGACATATCCCTCTCTCTCTAATTTTTTTTTCGACAAATTCTCTCCTTTCCTTCTGCCTTTTATTATTGTACACAGTATCATTTACATTAAGTGTCATGAACAATACTTTTGCATAATTCTATCTATCTATCTATCTATCTATCTATCTATCTATCTATCTATCTATCTATCTATCTATCTATCTATCTATCGAAATGCATGTTTAAACAGTTGAAGTCAAACAACAATGGCTGCCTATTATATATGCCTATATTATCTATACACACAGTGTGCATGCTTTATAGATAATTTAGGAAGGCATTCTTGTTCAGTGTCTGTGCTTGTGTCTGAACATCTGTTTCCTGTGCTTGTGGGCATGTTGCCTCATTTCCAAATAATTTATTACTTTTCCTTTATCTTCTTGCTTTAAACTAGGTTGTGTCTAATTTAATCTCGGCTTGCGTAACCCAGCTCGTAATATGTTTAGCTTCGAATGAGGTGCGGAAAGGTGCAGGATTATTGATATTGTCGCAAAACACTCAGTTGTGGTGAATTCATTCAGCTAAAAATCCAAACTGTTCAGCAAATGGTTATTAGTGCTGTGTGGTCTGTTTGGGAGCAGATGAACAGCGTTGTGGTTTGGAGCAATGTGCTCACTGTGATTGCGGTTTGGCTTGTGCTGCTGATGACAAGACAGGGATCAAGATATTTTTTTCCATTCTTTTTTTTTATTAAAAGTGCTGGCCTCAAAGTAACTCCAAGTTAAATCGATACCCATTTACCCACTGCGAGAGCTTTGTGTTCCCAGAGAGGAATATGGGTAAATGTTGTCCCTTTAGGGGCATTATGGGGAAATGAGCATTCTGTGTTCCTCTGTTGCTCCATATATATCAGCGTAAATCACCCCCCTAAACACACTCACACAAATCTGTATGGTAAAATACACTGCATAATACACAACTGCACAAGCATCATCTCCTTTGCTCTTTTGAAGTCAGCATGGTTAATCTAACACCCTCACCTAAACATTTCATTTATGCTCACTTTGGTGGGTGTTCAACAAAGTCACAAAAAGATAAATTAAAATTGCAGAGATAATTAATAATAATATTATGCTTAGTGAACTTTTCCTAATCTGTGAATAAAAAAAGTGAATAAATTATGGAGACTAAATAAGCTAAATATTGCAATAATAACTATATTAAATGCATATAGAAATAAACATGGAGTAAGGCAGATTTCAAAGTCTAAAGTTAATTCTAGAGATTTTTTTGTTGTTGTTGATTCATTTTAAAAAATCTGCTTCACAAATGATTCAGAAATTCAGATCCCTTCGCTATATTGTTTTTGACTCGTATGTTAATGTGTATGTTTTGTTGTATTTAGTATAAAACTGCTAATTAACATTTGATTGTATTGAAATTGTTTATACAATATAATTTAAATAAGTTCAATGAATAGAGAGTTGGTGTTTTTTTTTGTGTAACTGGCTATTTTTTGTTTTTAGCTTGCAGCATCCTTAAGAGCATCTTAATGGACGTATCCCAGTGGTAATATTTCTTTTTCGAATCTGTTATTTGTCACTGCCATACCTTTTATCATAATTATCTTAAGCACTATTAAATTACTTTTATCTTTTGGCAACACTTAGGGTTTTTTATTGTAGTGTTAACTTATTTCCCTGTGATTGGTTGTCCCACTGCATTTAGCAGTCCTTTTTTCTGATGTAATTTCCATGTTCTCCTTCTCCTCATGCATTCCCACAACCCCCCCCCCCACCACACACACACCAATAACATCAAACTTGAACATCCAGTCCCCGAACACTTAAAAGATCAGACCCTCCAGTGATTCCCAGAAGCCTCTGCAGGAATGTGTGCTTTTGTCTGTCATATACTGTACAACGCCACACGCATTCACAGCAGTGTTAACTCCGCGCTAGTTACTCTCTTGTTATCTGCATGTGCTTTTAAATATTTCATTCGCACGCTGGTCTGACCTGTGTTTTTTCTGAGCGCCACATACACCCGAATCATGGTATAAAAATAAAACACTATGACAGAATTGACAGACAGCTGACAGAATTTTTAGTTCTGGGTGAACTATTTATGTTAACAAAACAACAAAACACAGAGAAAAATCACTCACTGCTCTTGACTTAAGAAATTTAATACAGTTACTTTAGTAATCAGTTTATATAGTGTTTTATTTTTATATTTCTTCAATAAATTTCTTGAATGCTCCTGCTAAATACACCTATTGTATCTGAAAAAAAAGCACTGTTTGTTTTATTTGTATATTATGTGTAGTTGTAATGTGTATCTTTGTCATTCTTTTATCTTTGTTATTAAAAAATAAGAACAAAGATTCCATCTATTGTCTCTCTTCTGGACCATTGGGTGTGGTTTGTGTACAGGTGAATTCAGTAAATGGCTTCTATGTGGCTGGATAAGAATTTAAAATCCTCATAAGAGATTAAAAATGTGTTTTTATTTGGTACATGTCTGCCCAAACACAGCACTTACACTAAAAGCAACTAATCCAATTCTGCTGGACCGCATGTCCTCAAACAGTCCAGGGTAAGGTCCTCTCACACTTCTTTGGGACTGCCAATTTTTGCTTCCTTGTGTTCTGTATCCCTCTGTCTGTCTTTTTCTCATTTTCTTTCTGTCTCTCACAAACAGACATTGAACCCAGCACTGGCCAGAGACTCAGACTAAAATATGTGAGTTGTCAGATTTGGCAGGTGTGTGTGCTGTGGGTACAGAGTGGTCAAGACGTCTGTGTGTGATGGAGCAGGACAGGAAAGAGATGGGCAGTCATTACGGGGTTGTAGAGTGTGTGTATCCGGTGTGTGTGTGTGTGGGGTAGTCCAGTGACAGGCGACCAGATACCTGGCCTAATTCAGTCACTTTGATCGGAGCACTCGCATGCATTACTCCCTAAATATCCAGCCTGATTTTTCCAGAGCCAAATCCTATCTGACCCTGCGCTCGACTTATTTTCGACCCCTGCTGGGCGTCTGCTGGAAAGATCAACCGTGGGACTCAAGGGAAAGACGCCATGATGTTTAAAAGTAATGTAATGCAACATCATAATGCACTCAGATTCATCCACAGTACCACAGAAAGTGCACAGTGGTTCCTTATCACTGAACACTTTTTTTTTAAGTGGTGGTGAGGTCCATCATGTTGTTCATTTATAGACCAATTTGCATTTAGGCTTTAAAATGGTCTACATTTGCGAAAATTATCTTGATAATCGAAAAGTGTAAGAATGTAACTTTTGTTGGTCAAAAGCCAACTGAAGAATCTAAAAGTTTACTATGCTATTATCTTAATACTCTGAAACCGTTGTGAAAAGTAAAGATACTAAAATATATTTGAAATACATTTATTTTTTGCGAACTATACTACAAATATATTTATATATTCACATACTTAATAACAATACCCTGCAATTGTACTTTTAGTATACTAAACTAGTATACTTAAAGTCTGCTAAATTGGAACAGCTGATTTTGTGCTTAATGTATTTTTATAGTGACATTAAAACATTTTATGCTTAATATTAAGAAATATGCATTGTACAGAAGTATTACTCCAAATTATGTTTAATTGTCATTTATGTTAATAGATTTGAAATATACTTAGTATGAAATAAATGTATTTTAAATGTATTATTATTATTTTTTACTAGGGTAATCATAAAATATACACAACAGGCACTAGGTTAATTTTGGATGAAATAGTATGTTTTAAATTATATTTTATTGGTACTTTCTGGTAGTTAAGTATATTTCTAATCAAAAAATGTTTTGGTATTAAATTATTAACATTTCTCTCTTTTCACTGTTTTAGATTAATTTTGTCACTGAACTGGTTGCAATGCATTTTGGGATTGCCATCTCAGCATGCTTAAGGATACTTCAGAAGGTATTTTAGGAGGCAGCATGTTTCTGGATTCCATTTTGGAATGACCTTTGCTTCGGGAAGCGCTGAGTTATTGTCTTTGTGCAGGTGCTCAAATGTTGATGCTTCTGAACCGAACATTTTTGGATTATTAATACCTATGTGATGGCTATAAAGTTGTTTTAAAGAGTTTTAAAGTGTAGCTATATGAATTTACACAGTGTAATTCATAATGAATAGCAGTCAAACGCTGAAAGTGTAACACATTGTTTTCTCTAAATGAAAGAATTTATGTATTTGCTTAAATATCCCATTCCTTAATGTACAAGCCTGATTCCAAAAAAGTTTGGACACTGTACAAATTGTGAGTAAAAAAGAAATTGAATAATTTACAAATCTCATAAACTTAATTTATTCACAATAGAATATAGATAACATATCAAATGTTGAAAGTGACACATTTTGAAATGTCATGCCAAATATTGGCTCATTTTGGATTTCATGAGAGCTACACATTCAAAAAAGTTGGGACAGGTAGCAATAAGAGGCCGGAAAAGTTAAATGTACATATAAGGAACAGCTGGAGGACCAATTTGCAACTTATTTGGTCAACTGGCAACATGATTGGGTATAAAAAGAGCCTCTCAGAGTGGCAGTGTCTCTCAGAAGTCAAGATAGGCAGAGGATCACCAATTCCCCCAATGCTGCAGTAAAAATGGTGGAGCAATATCAGAAAGGAGTTTCTCAGTTAGCAGTTAGCATCATCTACAGTGCAAAATATCATCCAAAGATTCAGAGAATCTGAAACAACCTCTGTGCGTAAGGGTCAAGGCAGGAAAACCATACTGGATGCCCGTGATCTTCGGGCCCTTAGATGGCACTGCATCACATACAGGAATGATATTGTAATGGAAATCATAACATGGGCTCAGGAATACTTCCAGAAAACATTGTCGGTGAACACAATCCACTGTGCCATTCGCCGTTGCTGGCTAAAACTCTATAGGTCAAAAAAGAAGCCATATCTAAACATGATCCAGAAGTGCTGGCTTTTTCTCTGGGCCAAGGCTCATTTAAAATGGACTGTGGCAAAGTGGAAAACTGTTCTGTGGTCAGACGAATCAAAATTTGAAGTTCTTTTTGGAAAACTGGGATGCCATGTCATCCGGACTAAACCCAAGTTGTTATCAGCGCTCAGTTCAGAAGCCTGCAGAAAACCATAGAAAACATTTGGTGCATCATAAAGAGGAAGATGCGACAAAGAAGACCTAAGACAGTTGAGCAACTTGAAGCCTGTACAAGACGAGAATGGGACAACATTCCTATTCCTAAACTTTAGCAACTTGTCTCCACAGTCCCCAGATGTTTGCACACTGTTATAAAAAGAAGAGGGGGTGCCACACAGTGGTAAACATGGCCTCGTCCCAACTTTTTTGAGATGTGTAATGCCATGAAATTTTAAATCAACTTATTTTTCCCTTAAATTTTCTCAGTTTAAACATTTGATATGTCATCCATGTTGTATTCTGAATAAAATATTGAAATTTGAAACTTCCACATCATTGCATTCTGCCTATATTCACAATTTTTACAGAGTCCCAAGTTTTTGGAATCGGGTTTGTATATAGGCAGTATGCTTCGTAACCCCTTAACCCCTACATTTTTTTTTATCTTTAGACTTTGTGTGTCATATTGGATATCTTTATCATGTTTACTGAAATTAAAACAGTCCATCACAATATCAAAAAACCATATTCATATTGGAATCGTTATAATTTTTCCAGTCAGATGGTGTTTACATCCAGCCAGCTGAATGCAGTCATAGCTTTATATTCTCGACTCTACGTTAGAGGGAAAATCCCTCTTATACTGTGAGGAATTTTTTTTAGGTTATTGTCTTTACATAGAATCAAAACTAAATCTATGTTAAATGATACCCCCACCCCGGAAATAATGGTATTTTATCTGTTGCTTCAAGAAGTAGGTGGTTAAAGAGATTTTTTGCCTGTTATATAGCAGCACCGTCCCCAGAGAGTCAAAGATAGCTGGTATTTTTACCATCCACACAGAGGAAAACAGATTGAAGTCCCAGTGGTACTGGAAGGTCCAAATCAGGTTTGGACTGGCTTTCTGTCTCTCATTGCCACCCATGACATCCCTTTTGACACCAGCCTCCGACATCTGAGAGCAGAAGGGAGATAATCATATATATGCTTTTCAGATGGAAACCTCAGAATTTTCAAAACAGGATGAAGCTTTATGGAACCCTCTGATGATATGCAAAAAAAAAAAAGGAAGTATTCCACAAAATCAAGGATTTGTTTTAATTGTGTTTTTTTTCATAAACTACAGTGTGTGTGTATTATGAATGTGTTGTGAGTTATTGCACTAAGGTGGTGTGTGTTTCCATTTATATGCGTCTGAGATTTTAAATTCAGTTGGATTTATGCAGAGTGTGTGTGAATTTGATATAAAAAAGGGGTATTCTAGGACAGAAACAGATGTTATGAAACATTCTTGTGGGGTTACCATGGTACTGTAATGATGTCAGATGGTAATGTCATGGTACACAAATATGTATACTATCCTTTAGAAGTTTGGGTTCGGTAAGATTGAATGTTTTTAAAATACATTTTTTAAAATCTCCTATAATTTTAATTAAATATAGAATGTAAACGGAAATATTTTATAAAACAATATATAATTATTTTCTATTTTAACCCCTTTACGTGCAAGCATCGCCGTTTTAAAATTGAGTGTGATTGCATAGTTGAAATTTTAGCGTCATTTTTTGGAATTTGGAATCAGTTCAATTAAAGCAATTAAAATCTTTAGATTCGATTCCCCTCTTAAAAAAAAAAAAGCTAAATTCCTTACATTAGTACATCAGCATGGAGGAACTAATAAATTCTTTTAATTGATAATCTGGCAGAACTCTACGTACCCCAGTCGTAGTCGATGTACAGAAGGAGATTTCAAGAAGAATGTAAGATACAGTAAACTTTCCCTCACACCTAGTCAAGTTCACCTTGTACCAAGAGCTATTCTTCTGTAACCGCTCTCATAAACTACGTGAAGGGAGGACTATAGCTCCACCTCCCAGAAAATCAATATATTATTATAAAAAAAAAGATAGAAAGAGGGAGAGCAAGTGTGTAGGGCCAAAGATGTATTTTCTGGTGTCCTGTTAAAGCGAGGGCCGCTGGAGTGTGGAGAGGATTGCAGATTGGACAGTACATTCACACAGGAGATGAGTTTGCCATTCCTCTTTTATGTCTGCCTTCACAACTCACAGCATGACTCTGTCTTGTGCCAAAAAGGCATTTTCCTTTCTGCTGAAACCCTATATCTATTCCTCTTTCTTTCAGCAGAAATATGGATTTAGTGGGGTTAGCAGAGGACATCAACTAAAATATCACACTTGCAGCCTATTAGCCGATCAATTGCGGTTTGCGTGTGCGACTCTGTGCTTCTCTAACAAGCCACAGGTGACTGTTTTATATTAGTTACAGGTGCTCGGAGAGACTGAAATTGAATAAGTAATATTTGTTAATTGAGCTGTTTTTGTACAGAAGAGAGTAAGTACCAGTTTCAGTTTACAAATTATATTTTATTGGGTTAGTTTTAGAGGATTGAAATGTCTTGTCATCAATTTGCGGCTTTAACAATTACAAGCTGCAAAGTGCAGAAGAAAAGGAAACCAACAAGAATCACATTTTTTAATTTTTTGTTTTGCTTTGTTTTGCCAAATAAGAGCAAAATGTATAAATATAAATAGTGCAAACATAGAAATCAAATCAAATAGTGTTTAAAAAGAGTGAATAATATTACTACTAATAAAATTTGTTTTATTTTCTTATTGACTATTTTTACATAGTCAAACTCAGATTTTGAGGACTGAACAAAAGGATTAATTAATTAATTAATTCATTCATTAATTTGCCTGTATCTGCTATAGGCAAATGTCCATCCCATTATACAGATTGTATATGCAAAGTTTAGTGAGTTTTCATAATCATAAATAAGATCAATTCAAATAAAATTAAATGCTGAGAAAAATATATCAAAATTGGATAATTTTATTATTTTTTGTGTGAAATAGTCCTTAAATAACCAGCTAATAGCGCTATTTATTGATATTATAGATAGATTATTAATAATAACACTATTAAATGCATATAATAATGGATATGAAGGTTAAGACAGATCTCTCTCTCTCTCTCTCTCTCTCTCTCTCTCTCTCTCTGCACTGTTCTTTATTGATCACTTCTGTCCTTGCACAGACAGACCCATCCTAAATGGCTTATATCTGGCAAACAATGCCAAGAAAAATATTCACACATTCCTTGTCACTTGTGTGTGTGTTTCCTAACCACTGGACAGCCCTTTGGATCTGTTTTGGCATTAACTTTGACTCAGGCACTGATGAGGACAGTCCCAGTGGGGCCTTAACCTTAACCTTTTGGGTCATTCCAGAGTGTGAGAGTTTGAGCTGTATGTGTGTGTTTGTGTGTGTGTGTGTGTGTGTGTGCAGATTCTGTTGATTCTGCTTGTTCTCTCTTTCTGCCTGAAAGAGGACAGGTTGTTAGATCAGAGGCTGGGCAAAAAGTGCAGTCTCTGAAACACAGACCTTGATAGGTCAGAGGACGTTAGTAGTTGTTTTGAAGGATTTAAAGAATGTGCTTTATTGTCATCAGTTACTAAGGTGTAATTTGTTGTTTTAAACCACTTGACTTTCTTTTGTAGAACACAAAAGGAGATGTTTGGTGGAATGTTCGTGCTGCACTTTTTCATACATAGAATTATGTCAATAACCAGCGTGACAAAAAACACAAATACCGTGAGGGTGACTAAATGATGACAGAATTTTTAACTGTGCCTTTAAATCACTGCCTCAAATACAGAGAGTGTTTGTGACAGACGGTGAGTGGGCTTCGATGCCTGTTGACCCTGCTTGTGCGTTTTGGGTTTGCTTGTTTATTCCTCAGACAGTCCTTGTATGTGCCGCATGTGTGTGTATTTTTTGCTTTTGTTTTGATCCTCTTGTTGAATGCGGTGGCGTGCAAACAAGTGTGACAGGCACTTGAAATCAGAGAGAGAACATACATTACTCAGTGTGTGTGTGTGTGTGATGAGATGCGGGCGTGTTTCTTGGACAGGAAGTCCTCTTCTCCTGAAAGGTCAGTGGTCAACCATCAGAGCCCAATAAAGCATGCAGATGAGGAGAGGGGGATGAAAAGAGAGGAGGAAAAACACTAGTCCAGCCCAAAACACAGAAAACAAGCACCAGTGACGGAGGCCACAGCGGTCAAGAGCAGCAAAGAGGGGCCGAGTGGCTCCCACAGCGCACAAGTGCATTAAATAAGCCAGAACACACACAAACAAACAAACCTGCTGGTAAAACACACACTGATTTATCTCTTTCTTTTGCCTTTGGAAACCTTTACATCATATCTATGCTAGTTTCCATTCTGCCCACACAGAACAATGGGTTGGATTATTTACATTTATTCATTTAGTGGACTTTTTTGTCCAAGAGGACTTTCAAATGAGGAAAATCACTGGCAATTTGTCATCAGAAATTATGAATCCATTTAGTTAATGCATTTTTTTTGTAATTATATGCTGTAAATTATATAAAAGCAGGTCTAGTAGTACTGTATATGTTTTGCTCATATTATATACTACTTTTTAAAATGTTTAAGGGTAAATGAGATTTTGAAATGTTTCTGACAAAAAAAAAAAAACTTTAATCCAATGTCCCCTTTAAATACAGTGGCCCCCAAACAAATATTTGGAGCATTGGTATTTTTTGAGCAATGGCATTTATTCTAAGCTTAAGATAGCACAAGCTAACTTCTTTGATTAAACAGTGTTGCTAGGTTTTAAATGATAAATTGAAAATAATATATGACTGTGGTTAATGCAGTAAACTACATCTGTGTGAACGGTCTTTATACCTCCACTAAAAATCCAGTTAAAGGTTAGTTCTAAGAAAATCACTATTAGTTTCATCATTAGTTTGCAGATTCCACTTGGTTTGATATTTTAATATCTTATTGAATTGCTAAAGGTTTAAAAGAACAAAGTTCATGCTTATAGTTAAAAAGCAACCTCAAAAATCAGTCATTTGTAGTGTGAAAGGTCATTTTGATATCTGTGAAGGTGACTGCTCTGGTTTGACTGGGGTTTCCCGCAGTGCTGGACTAGACAGAACGGAGCTGTTGATCAGTTAGTCACACTCGCTGATTAGAGGCGACGCAGACTACCTGGTTTCCAAGGTGATGCTTGACAGGTCATATTGAAGGCAAGCGGGAAGGTAATATGGAGTGAGGAGGAGGATGGGGTGCATCATGGGAAGTTTAGCTGACAAGGCAGGTCAGCATGACAGTGCGCGTGTTAGAGAAGAGAGAAAATGACAGTGGAAGTGTGACAGCTCCGTTTCCTCCTTCATGCTCGGCCGCCTGTGATCCGGCCGCGGCCTGTCGCACCGCGCTGCTGATTGTTTGATGGCTGTCGAATGCTTTACCCACCTGAGTGTGTGCATATCTGAAAACTGTGTTCGGCTCTCACAGAGAGGGAGAGAGAGAGTGAACTGTTGTTTACTTCTTCTATAACTTATCCATAAATAATTGTAATGTTCCTCGTGGTTTCTGTCCCTCTCTCTCTCTCTGTCTGTCTGTCCATCTATCATTCCAGGGCTTGATATTAAGCCTTGACATGTGCATGTCTGTCTCTCTGTCTGTCTGTCTGTCTGTCTGTCTATCTATCTATCTATCTATCTATCTATCTATCTATCTATCTATCTATCTATCTATCTATCTATCTATCTATCTATCTATCTATCTATCTATCTATCTATCTATCTATCTATCTATCTATCTATCTATCTGTGAGTCACCCTATCTAGAATTTGTCTGAAACTATCAATTCGCTACATGCCTATATCACTGTGTCCATCATTCTATTGTTCTATCTGATGTTCTATCTTTCTTTTTATCATTATTTCTGTCTGTCTGTCTGAAACTATCCATCTTCCACCTGACGTATGCGGTCTGTCTGTCCTAAACCGTCCATCTACTACATTCCGTAAACTGTCTGTTATTTTAACAATCTGTTGTTCTATCTATCATTCTGTCATTCTATCGATCTTTCTGATCATCTATTGTTTAATCGTTATGTCTGAAGCTATCCAACACCTACATGCCTTAAACTCCCTGCCTGTCCATCTGTCTTTTTATTTATCTGTCTCAAACTATTCATCCGCTACATGCTATAATCTGTTTGTCTGTCTGTCTGTTTTTCATTCTGTCTTCAACAGTCCATTCATTGCATGCCATAAGCTGTCAGTCTATCTCTCTCTATCCATCCATCCGCCCCTGAATGGCGCACCCCTATCCAAAAAGCACAACCAGTTCTATTAGTTATCCTGAGTGTGAAGTGTTACCAGAATTTGTTTTAATTAAGGTGAAAAATAAAAGTTTTGTTTAATGTATTTGTGTTGATGTTGAAATGGATTTTAAAACATATGATATCGAAAAAAGTATCGTTAGGAACCGATATCGAAACTGAGGTATCGAAATTGGCACCGGATCGAAAGATTTTGAACAATACCCAGCCCTACTACATGCTGTAAACTAACTTCTGTCGGTCAGTCCATCCACTTCCTGTCTATCTATTTATCTATTTGTCTGTCTGGTAAGAGGGCTGGTTTTTGAGGTTTTTCTAGATGAAACTTTTGAAATGTTCAACTTTTTTTTATCTCGTACTCATACATTTTCACACGTTTCATGTGTGCTCTTGCATATACTTTGCTGCCTGTGTATGTGCATCAGTATTTGTGTTTAGGTGCATGATTTAAAGAAAGACCAGCAAAAAAACTTGGCTGCGTTTCAAACCCATTAGCAGTGAGTGGGCGTTACAAAGGGAGAGTGAGGCCATCTGATTTAGCGTTTTTAACGTTAAATTACATTTTAAAAAACATTTTTAACGTTAAAAAAACGTTTTAAGGGAGATAAGTGCATCTCGCTTCATGAATCACTTCAAGCGCTTTTCATGTATATGTCAGAGCCGTGGCATAATGTCTAGCGCAGGTGTTACTTATGTGCTGAGCTTTTGTGAATGCCATTTTGTAAACTTATTTGTAATGTTTGAATCAATGATGAATAAAAGGCATTTAAATGAGTCTGTTGGTCTATTGTGGTGGCACATAAATTGTTTGATAGCTTAAGAAACGTAATTTCTTGACATAATTGGCGGAATTTGGAACTGTTTTGAATTTGTTTGATGTTGCGCAGCTCGCTTACAATACAGACTGTGTGAGACACAGCAAACACTGAAAACAAGACACAACAAAACTAGAATGCTCTCATTAAAATCAACAAAGCGTAGACACAGTGTAAATAAGAAATTTATTGTGCAGTGTAGACAGTGTTTGTTATAATGGGAGCATTCGCAAGAGTCTGTTTGTGGACAGTCAGTGAGCTTGCCCTGAACTTACAGTCATGTGAAACAGCGTAAACTTGCAGTGACAGCTTTAGCGATTATAATGGGATGGTAGCATTCTAGTATTTGTCACATTGCTCGCTTTCTCTGTATAATTTATTCAAAATCAGCTTGTTATGGGTGTGTAAGCATACATAAAGAATATGGTATGCAGTTGCCTAATGCAAAATGAGTAGTGTATAATTTAAATGCAACTAGCGGTCGCCGTTGAGCACAGATTCTTATATCAATGACAAGGTTTGAATCTGGTCTGTGTTTTGTTTTTATCTCTTATCAAATGTTAAACATCGTTATCACAAAAAAAAAACCTCTACAATAAAAAGCTTTGAATAAGTACTTTACAGTCTTCGAATTTTAGCCTTACAGTACACTGTAAAAGAAAATTTAGAAAAATGTACAGTAAAAAAAAAACTGGCAGCTGTGGTTGCCAGAATTTTACTGTAAAAATGTAGGTTTTATGGATTTAACTTAAATTTACATTTAAAAAACTTTTTTTTTAATTAACTGATATAATGTTGATTTTCTCTTGTTCATTCATTCTTGTTTCCAGTAAGATATTTGAACGTCTTTAATACAATATGAATTTACTTGAAACAATTTAATTCTCATAAATGCTGTTTTTGCAGCTGTCACGCTCTACTTGTCATAATACATTGAGGTTTTTATGGTTGGTAATTCTTTGGGGTGAAAGAAGCTTCTCATGCTCACCTAGGCTACCTTTATTTGATCTAAAATTAAGTGAAAAGGCCTAATTCTGAGAAAAAAACAAAAAAACGTCTTGAGAAGCCTCCAAACTTCAAAGTCACATGATCCTACAGAATTCATTCTTATGTGCTATTCTGGTGTTCAAGAAACATTTTTCATTATTATTAATGCTGAATATGATAGTGCTGTTTAAGATTTTTGCAGAAACTCTTCTACATTTCTGTTACATAGAAATCTTTTGTTGCATTATGGATGCACTTAAACTTTACTTAAAAAGTTAAGTAAATGGTAATAATTTCTCATTATTTACTGTAGACATTACATCTTATAACTGTGATTTTAGGGGTCTCAAAGGATGCTGCGCATAACCAAATAATCCATCTTTGTAGTTTATTGCTGGTCTGTGATTGGTGGAGATGGAGCGGTCCGCTGCAAAAACACCAAATTTGGACAAATCATTCAGCGATCCACCTTGCTTCAGCTAATATACAGCCTTTGCCTCTAGAAATAGATTTCATTTGTCATCACATCCATCTGAATAAACTTGCACTCTCACAGTTAATGGGCTTGATTGTAATTTAATGGAACTTCTGATGTTTTCCAGTACAGCCTGTGAACCCTCTTGAGCAGTCAGGTGGGTTATTGCGGAGTGGATACGCTTTACGAGGCAGTATTCGCATTCACTATGACCTAAACACCGCAGAGGATCTCAGTGGGGAAATGAAAGCATCGGAAGAGGCATTGTGTTCTAGACAGAGCAGAGAGGTGAAGAGAGGGAGAATGAAGGTGAGCGAGGAAAGAGAAGGATCGCTAGCATGACATTTCTGTCTCTTTTGGGCTCTATAACGTGTGAAGACTCTGTTGGCAGGCCGTACACACTCACACACAGGTGTACTCACACACACACTTGTATGCTATTGTGTGGTATGTACGATAAGGCATTGTAGCCGAACAGACCTCCGCGTGGTTTAGCGTCAGACCGCTGTGCTCCACTCGTCTGTCACCTCAGTTACCGTCTGCTACATACTAGAACGCCACAGCAACCGAGAAGCTCCGACACATTCTGCTGCCTTCCTCTCTTTCTCTCTCTCTTTCATGCTCACTGTTTTTTATCCTCTCGTTCTTTGTCCCATGACAGATTTAGTTCTGGATGGTAGCCAGTGGTCAGTAACGAGGATATGACATTGTTCTTCTTTCAGTCACTCTATCTCACACACACACACACACACACACACACACACACACACACACACACACACACACTCACACACACACACACACACACACACACACACACACACACACACTCTTTCTTTTTGAATGCTGACTCTCTAACCTGCCTCATTTGCATGGTAAAATAGCAATTAGGTCAGTGTCTGGCACTATATTTAGCTCAACAAACTTCCATGAAGTGATTGTTCCTCAGTGCTGGGCTGAACTTGAGCCTGGGCCAAGACAAAGATGGCTCCGAACAACCTGTCTCGGGAACAAGACCACATAGGCATACATTCAGACACTTGTTTATGAGACCGCTATTGTAAATGCTTCTATTATGCTTCTATGAATGCTTCCTTTTTGTGCTTTTTTTTTTCTTATTTGCTGCAGATGCTTACTTTACAGATTATTTTATGTTCATAAAATGTTGAATGGAAAGATGAATAATTTTTTTTTTTTTTATGTACAGTATTCAGTTTTTTGTCCCTTTTGCTTGATTGGCAGAAGCAATTAGTAACCTAAAATATTACTTTTAGTTTTTTTTTTTCTTTAAGATCTTAATCCAAAATCTTTTAGTATAGTACAAGTTTACAAGTTGAAATTCAATTTTGAATCAAAATATTTTCTATGTGGTCTCATTCCAGTGTCTGGAATGGCCTTTAATAACAGCATACAAATATCTAAACTAGTGCTGTCAAACGATTAATCGCGATTAATCACATCCAAAATAAAAGTTTTTGTTTACATAATATATGTGTACTGTGTTTATTATGAATATATAAATACACACACATACAGTATATATTTTGAAAATATTTACATGTATACAGTATACATTTATATATTTATATTATTATATTTTATATTACATATAAATATATTTAATATATAAACATGACATATTTTTCCTAAATATATACATGCATGTGTTTGTATTTATACATACATAATAGGGCTGTGCAAATAATCGAATGCGATTTTCATGCACATCTCACCAGTAAAGACGCTCCTGTAATTAGAAGTATATCTCCAGCACGTGCGTTCGGAATCTGAACGCACGTGCTTGAGATATACTTCTAATTACAGGAGCATCTTTACTGATGAGATGTGCATGAAAATCACATTCGATTTTTTTGCACAGCCCTAATACATAATAAATATGCAGTATACACACATATACTGTGTAAACAGAAACTTTTTGATTTTGGATGCGATTAATCGCAATTAATCGTTTGACAGCACTAATCTAAACATGTTTAAATCAAGATGCATTTACTTGAAATGCAAACTGAACATGAAATCTTGAGACAAATCTTGTGTTTGTTCTTAAAACAAGAAAGAATGAAAACTTGTTTCAACTTTGAATTAAGGGAGCCTCCTTTTTTTGGTAAAATGAATTAAAAAGTAAAAAGTTTTTTCTTGTTCTTAAAAAAAATCTTAAATTGACATTTTATAAGCAAATTAAATTTTTCAAATTTTCTATTTAATTTCAAAGCAAATGTAGTGCCTACTAGACGGTATGTGATTTTTAGATGCAATTTATCTGTATAGGATAACTACTTCATGGCAGCTACTTTTGCACAGTGAGGCACTGCTCATTTATAACACACACTTTCTTAATAAAATGTAAAATCTGTTTAACTGTATTGTTGTTCAATACATTGAGTAACTGATCATGATAATCTATCAATTTAAAGTCGGCATTAAATAAATCTATTTTGTTGTAAATCCATTCATGCTTGATTTTTTAAAATCTTTTGACTTTAACTCATATTTTTTAACTCAAATGTCAAGCTTCATCTTCCAGTGAAACGAGGCTTCACTCTGATGACAATCAGTGGATAGAACCAAGTGCACATCCAAATATGTTTCACAATATTTTTTCACGGACAAAAAGATCTGCCACAACTTTCTCTTCGATTGGAATGTCATGTAAATCTGAACCTTGTTTTCCAATTGTGTCCTAACTCCAGAAAATACTTCAGTCCAGTGGCAGATTAATTAGAGGTGACGTGACAACTGAAAGCCCTTGGCTCACTGTTCGTGGGGGTGTTAGCGCAGTGGATAAGACACATGCCTTTGGTGTGAGAGACCTGGTTTCGAATCCACTGTGAGGCACCAATGTGTCTAGTTAACCCCTAGTTGCTCCAGAGGTGTGTGACCTCTGACATATATAGCAATTGTAAGTTGCTTTGGATAAAAACGTCAGCTAAATGAATAAATGTAAATGTAAGTACACGTTTACCTGAGTGAACCATCAAGGGTGACAAATGGCTGACTGCACTTCTCCGTTCCCTCTGCTTCTGTCCAGAACTCTAAAACACGACTTTCTCAACAAAGGTTAAACAACAGGCGAGTGATGAATGGGTGTGAGTCTGCCTCTCAGCTGCTCTTGGTTTCTGACCCACGATAAGATAAACACTCCTGCCTTTTCGGCATCTGTGGCGGCCACAAACCCTGAACCAATCGATGATGGCTAATTAATACAGCTGGGGACAATGAGACTCCTCTTTTGCCTCTGCTTAAATGAATTATGGCTGAGAGAGAGAGTGAATAATCCTGACTGAAGGTTTGTGTTTCGACTCCGATGCCCTGGTGCCTGTGCTTATCCCCCGTTTGCCTCCGAATTTACTTGAAGTAAAAATAATTGCTCAATTGTATTAGGGTTTCTGAGGGGGTGAGAGTATACGGGTGATCACATGTGCTTAAAAACGCTTAAAAAAGATGCATTGCTAATTAAATTTGCAAGGGGTTATGTAATTGGTCATTGGTTTCGGAAGAGTTATTTTCACTGTTTGCTCTTTGGGCAGTTGTTTATGGGAATAGATTTCACTATACTCTTCTTAAAGGAAATTTCACGCAAAATTAAAGTTCTGTCAACATTACCATCTTGTTACTGTATGACTTACTTTCTCATCTGGAGAATGAAAAATGAGACATCCTGAAGGTCATGTTTTCCATTTTCTTTCCATGGCATCGCAATGTATTATTTTGCGAGGTCCAAAAACAATGTGAAACCTACAATTAAAGTATTATAAAACGAATGCGCAAAATTTGTCAAGCCGTCTGAAGGCATACGTTTGCTTTGTGTGAGAAATATACCAAATTTAAGTTGTTGTTCTTTTAAAAATATGACATTGACTTTGAGGTACACTGTAATTTTTTTACTTCAAAATTTCTCTCTTAATTCAAAGCTGTTTCTTTGTAATTAATTGTGAAATTTGCTAATAGAGCATTGACACTATTATAAGTTTGTTACTATTTTGGATTTTTGTTTTATTTGTGCTTTGTTAATTTTCATTTTAGATTTGTTATAATTTTTATAATTTTATATACAATTTATATTTATTTATTCGTTTTTTTGTTATATTTTTAGTTATTTTAGTATGTTGAGTGAAACTAAATGAAAATGAGAAAATTTGGTTTGTTAACTAGATGAAATAAATTAAGCTTTATATTTTATTTCAGTAAACATTTATTTTATTTCGAGTAATGAAAATGTTTGTTTTGTAATGGCTTTAGATAATAACCCTGTTTCTGAGTTGAAATATTTGTGACAGTCTTGATGTCTGATTTGTTAATGATAATCATTCAGATTTTTTCATTGAATCGATTGAAAGAAAATTCACATTTTCTGAACCCTGTTGTGAGTAATTGCATGTTTTGTAACAGATGATGACTTTTAATATGAAGAAGCACAAATGATATTTGAGAGGTACAAAAAAATTCAACAACTCAAGTTAGAGACTTTTCATTTTGAGTGAACTCTGCCTTTAATAGAAATTCAGAATTCCCACAATGCATCGCTCCTTTGTCATATGCTCTTTCGTCCCACTTATTATCCGTTTGTAATGCTTAACAGCTTTCCTCAAATACAGAATAACTTTGCTGTCCTCTCTACTTCTCATCTGCTTCTACATAACTAATCCTCTTAACGCTTCTGAAAGTCCTGTTTGGCGCATTTGTGTTTTCGCGTATAATGGCGCGAGACCGTGTGTGGTTTGCTTGTTTGCGGCTCGTTGTTGGGTGCAGCCGAGTGTTTGGGCAAGATCACTGTCTGACTCAAACTCTCAAGTAAATAATGACAAAACGCTCCTACTATTCAGAGAAATGACATTGTGCTTCTAGAAGAGACAGAGAGGGACTGTGACTGATTCTTTTTTTCCTCACTCTCGTTCTTCATAACATTATTTATCTCTCGTTTTCTGACTGGCCGCCCCCTCCCTCTCTCCCCGCTCCCCGTAGACGTATGCCATCTCTGCAATAAAGTATTGTCTGTTGGTTTATTGATTCATTTACTGCTTCCAGAACATTCTTTTTGAAGGAGGAAGGGGTCAGACAGCAGCACATCCATCAAGCGGCCGATTGGGCGAGTGTCATTGAACTCATTTCGGGTGTGTCATAACAAGGATGGAGGGGGGAGGCGGTTATTTGGCCCCTGATGATCTGATGTCAAAGGTCATCTCGGAGCATTTAGAGAGGTCGTGCTCTAACTGTGCACATTCATTCAGAAGAAAGAGACGATGAAGGAATCAGAGAGGGCTTTTACTTACTTAATTTTTTTGCTGCATCCCATGAGTCTTGAAACTCATGGGAGTGCATATGTATTGTATGTGTGCATCACAGAGCAAGACTTTTCACTAGCTGCATAAGGTTTGCTCTACTTTGTAGTGTGTTCAGCCAAGAGCTGGCCACTGTCTGATCGTCACGTAACATGATTAAAAGCTTTGTTTTATGTGTTGTTTAGGGGTATGTTGTTGTTGATCAGAAGTAATAATTACAGATTATTCAGCAGGCATAATGTAAATAGTTGGGAATATCCTTTGTACTTGCTACTAAGTGCCATAAATAAAACTTGTGAACATGGTACAGTATATTGTAAACATGACTTAGTTTCTGGCATTCTGGTAAAAACCTGTGCATGCTGACCCACAGAATGACAGTCTGATGCATATTTCACAAAAAAAAACAAGAGTTGGCTGAAATCAAATGTTCCATGTGTTATGGATTGCAGGTTTTGTGAATTCATGCCCATAGCGGTCTGTGGTTGAGACAGAAACTGAATGGTTACATGACTCTACAGTGCTTTAAGTGCTTTATATCCCTCGTTCTCCATTTGTGACACTCACACTAATGCACAGACCCCAAGTTGTTCATTAATTGTATTAAGATGCATTTTCTTCTGGCTGTTACTGTTTCACACAATAAACCTTCTTTAATGGGGTTTTGTTGCTCTAATTTCCTCAGCAGATCAGTCCCTTGAGTTCATTCAGTGGATGTGGTTACAGAGAGTAAACCCTTCGAATTGTTAATATCTTTTGAAATATTTTATGTGCATTAAGTACAAGCTGTTTCAGTGAAACTCACACAGTTTAATATCTTTATTTATGATTTACTTTTTTTTACTTTATCATCACCGCTCACCTGTAAAGCAGAGCATATCTTGAAAGGTTCCTTTGTTCTAAGGGCTTTTTCAAATCATCACATTATCACTGAATTTTTTATTCTAACTTTTGTATGAGGCCAAAAGCAGTACTTCCCCCTGCTGTCCTGGAGGATGTGTCAATAGACATCAAAACAGACATCTGGCTCTCGGCTGCAGTTGTACTTAAGCCCTTGATCTAAGAGTGTCTCCCTCTCTCTCCCCCTCATCTAACATCTTTCTTTCACTTTTTCTCAACAGACTTGATGGTTCCTTCTATGAGATCATGTGGGTGGACTTTGAGATTGACAATTTCATCAACCTGCGGTCATCGCAGTCCATCCGCTGGCAGATCGAGTATCCCTCCACCGGAGCGTCTGCCGAAGTCATCTCCACCATCCACATCAGCCAGAGAGACCTACAGGGTATCGTACCCATCGCTGAGGTGAGAGCGCACCGCTCACACAACCTCAGCACCAGGGTTTTCTAGCATCGAACCTTGTGTGTTCATTCCTGCCCAAAATAGTGTCCCCTGTTTATTTTATTTGATGTATTTGTTGTTTATAGATTATAATCTCGGAAGTTTCAGTGATACATCGAGATAATATTCAGATTTCATGACTGTAGTCCCTTTTAAAGTGGGATAGTGGAAAATATATTCATATCAAAACAAATGCACATTAATCTAAAAGCACTCAGACAGGTTCATCTGATGAAAGCATGTCAGAAATTGCTTCGTCGTGTTTTGTCTTGTCAGTTGAACAAACCTAATTTGCATTATATATTTTCATTATTATTATTATTATTATTTTTTATCATTTCACATTAAGTAGCCAGATTCCCATTTAAGAAACTGTAATTCTCACAGTATTTTATGAGAGTACATAAGTTTCATGTCAGTTGAGCAAACCTACAATATATTGTATAATGTATTATTACTTTTTAAAGTTACTTTTTATTATTTCTACACATTTCTTTACATTATTATTTCTAGCTGGAGTTTCCATGTAATAAAACTGAAGCACCTATTAGTCACAGGACCAGACTTTGGCTTTTATGTGTACAGTCCAGTCCACTTTTGGACAATAATTGCACATTTACAGCGACTGGCGTACAGCAAACAGCCACAATATGTTGTTGTTTTATATGCCGTTTAGGGGCAGATAGGTTTGCATTTGATGAAACTGTATGAAGATCATCCACCTGAACTGTGTGTTAGACAGGTAGGGATTCAACTCTATAGGGAATTAAGTCTTTAAGTCTTTCAGATATGCAGCCTCCTGTGGTTCAGAATGATATGAATAACAATACTTTGTCATGTCAGAAACATAGGATGAAAAGAACTATATATCATAAAGACTGCAGCAACTATCTCTCTGCTTTGTAAAACACAGCATGTACAGTCACAATAGTGAAGATGAAGAGCAAGAGAGATGCTTGGTATGAGGAATTTTCTTAGTAAAATGCTCGCTTTTTTTGACCACATTATTTACAGATTAGGAAGAAGATCTGTTTTGTTTTTAATTAGTTTTTATTTTTTGGTAATTGTTATTGACAAGATATTATTTAGTTGTTGATGTGGGTCTTCCAGATCAACACTTGTGCTAACCATTAGGCCACAAGCAAGACACCTTTTTATTTATTTTATTTTATTATTTTTTTTTTTTATTATATTTGACCTACTGATAGGTCAGGTCATGTGTTCTTCTCCCGCAGTTTGCAGCTCCATGAGACATGTGCCTCCAGCAGGGGGGAGAGGTGACTCTCACAGCCCCGATCCGGGCTCTCCTGCTGGGGTACATGATTCCAGCACACAGCCATCAGCTCACTCTCGCCATGGAGCCTCTCACAGTTTCATCTGTGTCATAGAGACTGAAGCGGGAGGATAGAGAGTATTTTTATGATGTATATATATATATTTAAATTTTTTCTTTAAACACACTATATTTGTTTGGAAATAAATTAATACTTTTACTCAGCAAGCATGCATTAAATAGATTAAAAGTGATGGTGAAGTCTTCACCATCGTTATTGTTCTAAAAAATAATTTCAAAGAAATGCTGATCATCAATGATTCCAGAAGAAAAATTCTGACAGTTTCCGCAAAAAATATTATTCATCTGTTTTCATCATTAATAATTGATGATTAAAATAAAAGTTTTTTGAGCGCCAATTAGCTTATTAGAATGATTCCTGAAATATCACTTGAAACAATATTGACTATTGATGTTTTTACTATATTTTTGAAAATGTTTTATAAATGCAGCATTGATGTACATAAGAGCACAAGAGACTTGTTTCAAAAACATTAAAATCTTACCTGGATATAATTGAAAAGATAAAAAATATACAGTACATTTACAGAAAATTATATACCGGTATATATATCTCATATAAAATACATTTATTACTAAGTGTTATTGTTTTATAAAGCTTTCTTTTTTCTCTTTATCTTCATCTTTCCCTCTATACTACATGTCCGTAGTGACATCCAGTCCAAACCTTTTAAAGTTAGAGCTTGTTAGAGTCAGTGAGAACCTGTCAGCAAAGAAAGACAGAGACACCTGACACAAGAGACTTCCAGGCAGAAAAGGTCAGAAGATGAAAGAAGGCCCATGCTGGAGTCCTGGACTTCCTGCGGATGTGGCCCAACACTGTACATTAACGAAACGCACACAGACACACACACACACACACACACACACACACACACACACACAAAGCCACACGCAAAAGGGTGAAAAAACACTAAGTAAAAGGAGGAGAAAAGATGTGGTACATGGTGTGATAACGATTAGTAATATTTTTGTAGAAGATTGAGTTTATACATCAGTGGGGGTAAGTAATAAACTGTACCGCATATGTAATTTAATTTCTACATCAAAAACTCCCTTCCAAACCCATCCAGTGTGTATTTACCCCATAAATAAACTCTTAACAGGACATATTTGTGCTCAGAGTAGCTTTTAGAACTCGGCGAGTTCCAGTAGAGATACGACCTATTAGCTGTAATTTGCCTCGCTGTGTAGACACTATTTTACCCACAATGAGTATGTACTGAAAGAGGCTATTTCACCCCTCTCCTCTCTTTGGTGTTGAAAGCCAGTTATAAATTGTATCAGTGTGGCTCTTTCCTTACATCTGAGGTGCTGTGTAATTCTGCTTTGGGCTTGTTAGAGTGTTTTAAGCCCCAGACGGGCGATACCTTCAAGCCATTTTCTTAGCTTTTTTCCATCTCTCTCTCTCTCTCTCTCTCTCTCTCTCTCTCTCTCTCTCATACCTTCTGCCTTCAAACTCACCTTTTCTCTATACGTGTTCTGTATGTGACCCCTCTATCTTATCGTTCTTGCACTGTGTATGTGTGTTTCCTCACCGTTTGAGTTGTTCCCAGCGGAGCGAGCAGAAGCAGTTGAGTGTCTGAGCAGTAATTAATTCTTAATTGGAACACTTGTTTATCTTTGTTGTTTGAAGATTCCAATGAGTTGCTGAAATACCCAGCGGGCCGTGTAGCTTCGAGAGGGGCGGGGCTTTTAGCTGCGCCGCTTAATACCAGTCTACCTGGGTTTGTTTACATTAGGGAAAGATAGCAAGAGTGAGATAGAGAGAGAGAGAGAGAGAGAGAGAGCCATGCTTAATAGCGACTGTATTTGAATTTACAAATTTGCACGGTGTTGAGCCGTTGCTATGGAGAGATGGGCAAAGAGGAGACTTTAAATGAATTGTTTATGCAGTATTGTGGTTTATTTCGATTACTGTTTCTTGTTGTGTAAATGATTAATGAGTTATAACACTGGAAATTTATGGAAGGATATGAGGACAATGAGCGACTGAGGGGGGGATCGCAGTGTTTCATGAGGAATAAGGGCAGTGGAGAAGACATCTTTCTATGTGTTTGGGCTTTTCAGAATGTAAATTTGTGGTTTATTTTCATTTGATATTTATACAGTTTTCATATGGCACATGGGACAAACTTTTAACATATTAACAATATGGACTATATTACAAAATTTATTACCCAACAATGCTGCAACAGTATATATATATACACACATCCATTACCTTTCAGAAGCAATGCCGGCAGCATTAATAGAAAATAAAGTATTTAAATTAAGGAATGTTTTTTTAAAGCCCTATGTCTTTTGATTTTCAAGACTCCTAAATATTTTCTTCTACATGACTCTACATGTATACTAGTATGCATAAATAACATGATTTTTTAATATTTCTTTTTGTTTTAGACAAAAATAGCAGTGTTTTCTGGAAAGGTCACGAAGTGCAAAGTTAGCTGTTTTAATGGACTATTTTGAGAAAAATTCAGATTATTATTATTTTTTGCTTTTGCCTTTGAGCAATATTAAAGAACCTGTGCTAATTTTTCGTTAAATAGCTTGTATGGGAATAATTCCAGGTGTATTTATACATCATATAATTCTAGAAATAATGCTTATAAAAACAGTTTTTCAGACCATTTTCTGTTAGGGCACTGAGTTGTTATATTCCCTGTTTTATTATAATTATCGTTATTATTAATATTTGTATTTATTATTATTTTATAATTTCTCTGTCTAACATTTATTTAGCGTTTTATTTATTTATTTATTGTTATTACAGATATTTACTGTTAGAACATAATATATAGAATGCATGGACATCATATTCCAGTATATTACGTTATTTGTTATTTTGTTTAGTCCTGTCTTACATTTTTTTTTTTATATTGCAAATTAATTACAACAATACAGTAGCATGCATGCTTTATGCATCTGTGATATGTTACTACTAATTCAGCTTTTCATTGTAATAACTTTTTGTGGGGTGGGGGGGGCATTAATGAACAAATCCTTGGTAAGTTCTGCTGGTGCCGTAAAGTGTGGAGAGATGGAAGTGCATCCTAAATTAATGAGAGCTGCCACCTGAATAGACTTGCTCACAGATCATTTAATGCCATTTTAGGTTTAGTTAGATTGGGATGAATGGAGAGATGTTTACTTGGTACTCAGTCCATCTGTTTCCTTCAATTTGACCCAATCTGGAAGAGGAGTAGAAAACCTGAAGTTAATCAGCCAATCACAAACGATATATAGGCATTCGCCATTACCCCAAATTACATTTAGATCTCTGAAACATTATCCACCGGTGTCTTTCTTTGTGATGAGAGAATGAGTGGTTCATGCACTTTTTAATATTTGTAGTTGTATTTTTGTAATGTTGATTCTTTTCCTTGCATCCTTGGATGAAACCGCAGAAAGAGGGGCCTGAAGCTGCAGCCGCACCTACTGGGACTGGTGCTTTTAGTGTAATTAGAGACAGGAAATTTAAACATCGTCCCGCCTGAAGCAGTTCATTTGAGCCATTACCTTTCATTTCTCAACCATACCTTCATGAGCCATCTTCAAGTTTTTTTCAAACACTCAGGCCATATTTGTCTCTCTATATTTCTGTTCCTCTTCCTCATTAGCTTACTTTGAGCAAGCTGAGGAAGGTGGAGGAGAGAGGAAGAAACCAAAAGGGAGAGAGAGAGAGAGAGAGAGAGAGAGAGAGAGCAGTCTTGTCTATATTTATCACAGGCGGTACATGGAGCTGCCATGCCTAGTTTTAATAATACGGTATGATGAATGGATGTTTCCCACAGGTCAAAGAAAGAGTGGAGGGAACAGTGGCATCGGAAAAAGAAAGTCCTAAAACGAGAGCCTAAATGGTGATGTTTTGCATTTTTTCCGGTGTGTTTAATAGTCCGACTCTCCCTTTGTGTTTCTGAATAAGACAGAGCGTTGCATTCCGAGGGCGAGGAAGACAGCGACTCCAGGGACCGGAGTCCCTAACAGGCCTAACAGAGGCACACAGTCCACCGAGGGCTTTGATCACTGTTCTATTCATTGTTGCCTTGCCAACTTAGATTTATCACTTCCTCTTCAGAGGCCGTTTTATGCTGTGAGTACGATCAGCAACGTAAAAACTAAATAAAATATAGCCCATCAGGAACTAATGCATTCAGTAGCTAAGGTACGAGCAAAACAAAGTAATCAAATGAAGAAAAAGGTAGTTTGATTTTTGGAAAAGGAATATTCTTCAGCATGTCAAAAATACTGCAGAGAAAATCTATAGTAAGGCATTTATAGGGAAAGCTGTTCTGATCATTCTTGACTGGTCGATAGTTTATTGAAGAATAAAAATGATAACTTTCAGTCCATTTTTGTTTTTTTGCTATTTTTCACTTTTAATTTCTTAATTCCTGTTTTTTGACCCACACCTGGGAGTACAGGGCACTTTCCATGAAATAGATAATTGGGGGTCATTCACACAGAATGTGACTTTCTATTCCATTGCACTACCTTTCCATTCTTTTTCTATGTAAACATGATAGACAGATGTGTTTGAGCATTGTAATTGTTTCTCGTGTGAAATGCAGCACTCATGTTAGTGCGTTCAACTTAAAAAAAAACACGTCTTGAGACCTTATTCAATATTGTTATATTATACACTTTATTAGTATAAATTACATCTAAATTAATCTATTAATTAATCTTGATGAATGCAGTTAATGCTGAAGTTTGAGTAAAATAATCTTATCATATTGGAAGTTGAATATTGCCAATTCCTTTGTGGTTTATTGATTTTTTTAAATTACATTTTAAATTACTGAAATTTCAGTTGTTTTAAAGTTATTGTTCATGTAGACCTCAAATACTTCCAGGAAGTTTATAGCGGGGCAACTTGAATACATTGAATTAGAGAGACAGAAATAAAATAATTTATTTACATTATTTATAAATGATTCCATGGTCGGTCTGAATACTGAATTCTGATTGGCTGGCAGGTTTGGCATAAAACTGCTTAATGTATACAGTTAGTTCCAAGTCAGTTTAATCACCGTTCTATATTAATGTGCTGCTTTAATTGATGCACAAAAACCCACACACATAGACAGAAATAGTGAGAGAGAGAGTCAAATTAATTGTTTGTAGAGAGAGACACGCAGTCCAGCACACAGGTAAGACACACACCTTTCATCTCTCTGTTTCTCTCTCTGTTTCTCTCCATCGATCGATAATTAATTAAAATAAATGCTATAATTCATTCAAATAAATGTGATATTAATACACTATTTCATCTCTGATTGTCAGATTTAAAGCAGGCAGAATGCTAGAGCTAATGTGCCATTTTTACGTTACGTAAAATTTTTTTACCATTCGGTCAAATATTGCACTGCAAAGAGCAATACTAGTTTTAACTTGTCTATAACCTGGCAAATGACCATGTAATAAGCAGTGTATGTGTGTATATATATATATATATATATATATATATATATATAGTTGCATCAGTGTTGTTTTTAAAAGATAAAATCCCCAATATTTGAGGATTGATGTGGTCAGCTATCCTTACCTGCCTTGTAAACATATTTTAGGTTGATGTTACTATAGTAAAGGTCTGTGTTTGCTATATAAACAAAATTGTGGTATTTTACCAAGGTAACTTGAGCCTCTCTATATAAATATAATTATGTGTGTGTGTGTGTGTGTGTGTGTTTTCTTACAGCTTGTATGTTAATGAAGTGCAATCACATCTTAATGTTCATTTTCGCTTTACTAATCTCATGGTAAATTTTACATTTGTTTGTACTAGAAAATTCATCCCAAATAAGTGAAGATATTTTAAGATTAAGTGAACATTATTATTGTTTAATGGTTTTGATTCTTGTGCAACCCTCAGCATCCTTGGAATAAATCCAAGTTTATTAAATAACTCCCCACCAGCTAAAATCATGTTTAAAACCCTTAATTACACAACGATGGATGAAGCTACAAATAACCGACTTTTTTTCTGCTAACAAATGACTGGTCAAAATGGATATTTTGTCTTTACTGTAATTCCTGATAAAGTAGTTTTTGTGAGCCCATTCTTTATTTGATTACAGCTGTTACCAGGGAAACCGCTATATCTCCCGCTCCAAAAGCACCTCCTGCTGGCAGAGGATGAATTTGCATTTGCAAATCCATGGGAAACACTATTGTCTATCAGCAAACATAAACTAAAAGCATGCTTCAGAAATCTTTTGAGAAGGTCCTTAAGTTTTGAGCCATGTTTTGTTAATCTTAATTAGGCTACTGTTGCTGTCTTGTACCCTGCAATCATTTATTCAAACTCACTTTTATGAGATGGAAAAAAAAACAACGAAAATCTGCCAAACATATCGGCCAAAAAAATCTGCATCATATACTGCCCATCAGCTGCCCTGATTTCTAAACATCAGCACCAGCCAGTGAAAAACCCATATCGGTCAACCTCTAACAAGTATTACTCCAAATAAAGTTTCTTATTTTATAATTTTATATTTTATAAAGTTATTTATAATTTTTTTATATCAGTAAGTCTTGCGCGATAACCCAATAAATCGGTTAATAGATTTGAACTATACTTAGGAAGAAATTAATGTATTTTTAAAATATTAATTATATTTACTAGCCTTTACAGGTCTTCATTACTATAACAAAAAGTCACAGAATCTAGGGAAAATGCACACCATTATTTGTGCAGCGCATTTTTCAGATACTTCTAGGTAAGATACTGATTTCTTTACTAAGGATTCCTCTAAAGGTCCAGTGAGCATGATAGGATGAGATGCGTAAATGTAGGTCACAGATACA
Organism: Carassius carassius; assembly: GCF_963082965.1. Lineage (NCBI taxonomy): Eukaryota > Metazoa > Chordata > Actinopteri > Cypriniformes > Cyprinidae > Carassius > Carassius carassius. The sequence continues at coordinate 39,345,486 of NC_081759.1, forward strand.
CACACACTTGCAAATGTAAGCTTTTAGTTGCAAATTTTTCAAAAGGCAAAGAAATGGAGCCAAGAATCACACCGTAAAGAAAAGAGCACAGGCTTATTCTGTGTGTCAGAGAAAGGAGTTAAAGCTGAGAGCAAACACACACACACACACACACACACACACACACACACACACACACACACACACACACACACACACAAACAATACTGACTCACCTGGATTTTACAGCATGGTTAGTGGAATCATTACACACCAAAGGGGCATGAGGCTCACACACACACACACACACACAGATGGCACGAAAAACGTTTTGGAGAAATGTTTCCCGTGTTTCTGGCCCTATTAGAGGGCCTGTAATTCCGATTGTCGTGAAGCTAATTGTCAATTACATCTGATCTATCAGTCTCAGTGCCAGAGCTGCCAAGACCTGCCAAGACGCTCTCTACTTCTACTTCCCTCTCATTCTCCTTTTACTTTCCTCTCGCACCTCTGAGCTCTTCACCTCTAGAGCTTTCCGAGCGCCCTCCTTCAAAGCAGGGCCATTGCACAGCAATTTGGCTCGGTGAAATGGAATTGTGTGCGTGTCCATGAGACAGAAACTCAGACGGAGAGAATGATTCGCTAGATATCGCTGCCTGTTTGTATTTGTATTCCGCACATAAATCCAAAAAGCGAGGGCAGAGTTCTTCAATGTTTTGCTTGATAAGGCTTGTCGGGAGAACAAAAGTAGGTTTTATTAGCGATTCATCTGGAAAAAAAAGAATGCTCGACTATCTCTCCGTATCCCGCTGATGCTAATGGTACACTGTTTTTGTACCCTGTGAACTCCTGTTTTGTTGTTTACCTCACTTCCTTATGTCTGAGAAACGAGAGGTAAAGCATTTAAAGTTGAATTTGTGTGAGGTGTCTCGCTCGGCGGGGACCCAAACGTCCGCTCTCCCTTCATGTGTTTAATGGGTTTGCATTAAAACGTCGCTAAGTGCCTTCACCAATTTACCTCTCACTGCTTATCAATGGGAAACTAGAAAGAGAAGCGAAGAGCAGAAAAAAAGCACAGAGGATGTCTTTTAGAGGGGTTTTAGATGTTAATTATATTTAAAATGTTTGTATATACATATTTCAGTTTGATCAGCGATAATACGCATTTAGAAGAAGAGTGAGATGATGGCAGGTGTTTCTGATTGCATTGTGTGTGTTTGTGTGTTAAAGGTCCATGGTTGTTAGATGAAAAGTGAACGTTAGACAGTGTGAAATATTGATGCTCAGTGTCTCCCTGCTGTGCCCCCTGTTAAAGTTTTAAATGATTTTTAGGCAGAATCAGCCGTTCCACTCCCCTGAATTGCCTCCAGTCTTACCTAATCGCATTATTTTTTAAAAATGAACTTTTTGGAAAGTAATGGCTCGTTTCCACTGAGCGGTTCGGTACAGTACAGTATGGTACACAATTTATTCCGTCTCCACTGTCAGAAGTTGTGAATGGTACCAAACTAGCGAACTGTATCGTACCACTTTTTTGGTACCCTTCCATTGGGGTACCTAGCTCAGCAACGTGTACTAAAAGGGTGGAGCTAAACTCACCTCAGAACGTTGATTGGTTGACTATAATCGCCACTTTTGTATGATACAAGGGGATAAAGCTTCTCCAGTGTTGGGCTTATTTACATCATAGTGTGCAAACACAAAAAAACATAGCCGTGTATTTTATAATTTTAGATTTGCACACAGACAATAGTCATTTCTCAGTATGCGTTCTTGCCTGTTCTTGTGGAAAAAACGTCATTGCCCAAAAACCCGCATAATTTTCAAAATATTACTGTTATTATATAATGAAATGTAGTTTTAAGAGTTTTCCAGGCGAGAATGTAATTGTTTAAAACTCAAATCTGCCGTTTACTTATAAAGATAGCGGCTATTTGAAAATTTGCTATGCCGATTTCGGAGCTCCAGGTAATTGCCGGGCGCTCAGTGCTTTTGTATCCGCCAAGAGCAGCCTTAGCTCGAGGGTTTTAAACATGATTTTAGCTGGTAGGGTGGTAGTTATTTATTTAATAGACTTGGATTTATTCCAAGGATGCTGAGGGTTGCATTTCAGCAGCCATTACACAAATCATCAGTATCACATGATCTTAACATTTTTAATGTATAATATTTTTTCTTTTTAATTTGAAGGATTCTTTGATGAATATAAAAATTAAATCAACGTCTGTTTAAAGTAGAAATAATTAGTAACATTATGAATATGTTTATTTACTGTTACTTATAATTTAATTCTTCCTTGCTGAATAAAAAAATCTTTATGGGGAAAAAAAACAGAACTTGTTGAAAGGTAGTGCATAATAGTGTAAAGTAATGAAAAGCTTTTATGATTATTTAACAAATTAATGTAATGAAGCTGTATGGGGTTGTTGAAATGTTTCTTTATTTCTAAAAAGTTATAAGAGATTTAGTTATTGTGTGCACAAAGTCAACACCAACCATTAGTGTTCAGAAAAGTGAAAGCCTTAGGCAGCGCAGAAGTCACATTTCTTTCTGTATACATAATTAGTTACTTTTTATGTAACAGTAGCTAACGTTTGCCCAACACTGATTAGCACATACAGGAAATCAACTGAACCGCAGAAATGTGGGACACAGGACTTAGCAGCTCCGCTTGTCAACAATATGCCTTTGAAATTGTGAGACGGGAACGCAGACACATACAATGGTTATGAAAGACATCTCCTAATTGGATGCTGACATGCTCAAGTGAGCTGTGTGATACAGGAGGAGAAATGTAATGAATCTGCTAATTAGAGGTTAACTTGAAGTGTGCACACAGCTGTCAGAAGAGTGTTTAGTTTTATGCTGATGACCACATGCAGCTCCTCCCACTTGTTTATCCAACCATAATGCATCATTTTTCATGTTTATTGTTAGTTTTATTTGATGCCTCGTGCCAAAGTGTTGACAGCCGACCATATTAGTCTGATTTTTGGCACAGGTTCTGCTTACTTGCTAGTATGTGTGTAAATTGATGTTGTTGTAATTATTCAGTTTCTTTAAGAGTGAGCACAGTATGGGAGTTAATTGTTTTCCGCTGTGACCTGCACATTTCAACAGCACGGTCGCGTTTACAAGCTTGTATTTCAAAGCTTAATTACGGTCAGTTACGAGCTGCCGTTGAGGCCTTGGAGGTGAACCGTGCAGCTAGATGTTTTTGACCTCCCTGATTTTATGGCTGTTTAGCTTTGTATTAAATACAAGATGAAAGCTATTGCATTTATAGCAGGTGCACAGCACTGATAATGACAGCCAGTGGTGATGTACTTAGACACAGTGCATTGTGGGGGATCAGGTGACACTGCCGCCTCCCCTCGAGAGACTGTTTATTTCCATTGGAGTTTCGGCTTCCAAGTTTGAAGTTGCGAATAATTGGATAGTTTCTCTTATAAAGCAACAAAATGACCTGTCATTGTAATTACACTGACATTTACTGTGACCTCTTTCTGTACCAACCTGCCTTACCGGAGTGGCATTCACACCCTCCTGTTCAGGTTCTCTGAAGCTCGATAACCCCCACAACCCAAATTCCACCGGATCGAATCGCCTGCCAGTGGAATCACCCAGACATTGTGACACAAAATAATTAGAGGCACGTATCGATAGTTCCTAAAGTGTTAATGTGCCTTAATTGAGTTCTGTTTTTAGCACACATGATCTCCATCCACTGTTTAAATGGGAGGAGAGTTTCCTGTTAAATCTATATTGACAGAGCCATATGCAGACCATTATCCTCAGAACTTAATTAGTGGTAAGCATTACTACTTTTTAAAACCCATAAAATTAAACTACATATGCTTCAGGCATTAATCATACCTCAAATTATGCATATTGTTGCAAACTTGTTTTATGTGTGCTTTCTTTTCTAAGCAATTGTGCTTAAAATCTTAGTGACTCAGTATTGATCTGTTATAAATACACATTTATAGTGTTACAAGCAATTTCTTTTTTAAATAAATCATGTTAATTTGAACAACATAAAATAATCCTTAATAAAAAATAAAAAAACATTATCCAACATTATTAATAAGAAGAAATTTACCTTGAGCACTAACTCAGGATATTAGAATGATTTTTGAAGGATTTCTGGAATAATGATGCTGAAAATTCAGCTTTGTCATCTCAGGAATGAATTGCAATTGAAAATATATTGAAATAGAAAAATTTCGATCAAATAAATGCAGGCTTGGTAAGCATTAGAGACTTCTTTCAAAAACATGAAATCTTAGAAAAACTATTAATCAGTAGTAGAAAAATCTATTTCATATCACTCTACACATTGAATTACAATGACACAAACTCAGAGTCAGTTCAGAGATTGATAGAATCTCTTGTTCAATTCTGCTTTGACGGTGTGTCCTGCCTTGTGCTACTCGTTCGGTCCCGATGTGCTACAGCTTCAGTGCTGCGGTGGGGAATCTACGTGGATTAGTTGAATGATGCAGGCTTAGGTCCTTCTGAAGCTTTATTGATTGGTCTTTGGTCAGGCTGCTCTCTGGACCGCAGTGACAGATCCTGTTGTTGGAGGGTTTCGGTTCAGTGCGTCCTAAACCGCAGTCTGTGTGGTGAGGTCATTTGTGGTTGTCAGAGTAATTGGGCAGAGCACAGAGGTTTGAAGAAACACCACGTCTGCAGTCAAATCTGCAGAATCGTAATCGCAATGATATTTTTAATCAGGCCATTTTTATATGCCTCTTCCTGGCAATTAAAGTCACGATTTGGCCCAAAATCATTCGCATTTCACAGCTCGAAGGTTCATTAATAAAACACAGATCACAACCCTTTCGTTCACTGCAACCAATTATAACAAATTCGCTATCCCCATCCAATATCACGTCTCCATGCTAAAGGTATCTGATTGATGGTTTGTTATTTACTGAGGAGAAACTTCAGCCTCTGTACACAAGACGTTCTCAGTTTTATAGCTTTCGCATTCGCCGCCCATTGCCCATCTGAGCCGATCCTCCATCCAGCCTCTATTTAGGGGAGGAAACACGACCCATAAATCACCACTGTGCCCACGGACACCTCTCTTCTCTTAACGCTTTGTGATATATAGGGGTCTGTGCGCTATAACTGGCGTTATGGCAGGAGGAGCTTACGGAAAATTGGATATCGAGGCAAAAGGGGAAAACAGGAAATGAGCTTAAGAATCGCAATGTGATTGGGCCTGGGGGCAAGAGAGCAGAAATTAGCATAAGACGCACAGTAGCATACTGCGATTGGCCCAGAACATGACAGCTGCATAGTAATTATCGCCCCTACTCTTTCTCATAAATTCTCAATGGGCAGTTGCATGAATACTGGCCCTTTTAATGGCACAATTTCCACAGCAGCCTGGGAGGTGGAAGACTGTGAGCTGAAACGCAGAAAGTTCAGCTTCGCATTTATTTTCTATGGACAGAAACACACAGGTAATGAAACATGACATATCAGTTTATTTTCAGAGTGTACATAAGTGTTTCTAATTAAATACATTGGTGCCGAGTGGACCTAGACTGAAGTTCGAGTTTATCTCACGCCATCTGTTTGTCTTTAGGTGAGGACTCAGTAAATAAACAACATGAAAAACTGAAGCAATTCCTCATTTGCAAGATAGCGATGATGTGGAGGAGTGCAGCCAAACACATTGTCATTTTTTTAATAGCTTTGTGTGAGAAACAAGATACAAATTTAAGTCAATTCAATACATTTCTCTGCTAGTTAAACCCGGAAAGTTGAATGAGTTCAGTGAAGTTTGACTTAACAGATGCCTACAAGCTTAAGATAATGGTTTTGTCCTGAATTGACATTCGCAAAGAGCTTGTTTGACAGGTGATCTGACCAATCATAAAGCTGAATCCACCATCTTGTCCGACAGCTACGGCAGAAAACTAGCAATAAATTAAAATTTCTACCTATTACCCAAACCCTAAAAAATAATGCAAAAGCAGTTTATTATTGTATGCCAGACCTGGATAGGCTAATTGGGAGCACTGGGAAGATTCCCAGTGGACCGGTCTGCTTTTTTGGCCACGAGGGCCGGTGTTGAAATATGGATGCTGTCCCAAGACTTCCTGCACTCATAGCAGACACACTCTTTTTATTTATTATTTTCTACCTGCCCATATTACTATTTTCACTAGACCACATCAATAACAAATTCTCTATTGATAATTAATAATTCAAATTATTAAAATATATATAACAAATATATAAGCAAATATTTGTTTTATTTGTGAAGTAGCTGTATAAGGGAAGGGTATTAAAACCAAGGGGAATCCAATGCTGGCTGCTCCCCATAACGACAACGTATTGATCATGAGCCCAACATCCAACAAGGCAGGAAAACATTCAATCTACCTGAGGGAAGGTGTCTTTTATTGTAAGTTAATATTGTTAAATAGAGAGAAAGAAAAAATGCATAAAACACTTGGACCTCATTATTGAAGTACATTCACTTTACTTCAATTACTACACAGTAAACATTCTCATCTTGGCAAGAAAAATATGAAATGACCAACCCAATTAGCATACTGTCTTTTCTCGTGTAGATTTTCAAAAATATGAAAGGAAAAGTAAGTAATGTTTCGGTTTCCAAGTCGTTTTTGATGTCTGTGTTAATTATTTTTTAGAACAGTCTGCCAAATTACTAGAGGAATCTGCAAATTGAGTTTAGATTAATTACATGTTATCTCCATGCCTGGTTTGGTGTGTCTTGTTTTTAAGTATGCTTCAGCCAGTTATGACTTCTTTGCTTCTTTCAGCAAGTTGACATGTAGTTGGAAAATAGGTCAATTGTTGGTAAATTGTCAACACAGAGGTGTAAACATGGTACGGAATATGCCGCAGTTATTTAGCTTCAGATTTGCTGGCCCACAGGATTTGGCAAATCTGGAAATAAAATCCCCCAGTTTCAGTTGCTAGAGCCCCTCTGTTACAACCCACTCACACACACACCAAGCCAACCTGACAAAACAAGTATCATCGCATATGCCAGGTTATGCAATAGAGAGAGAAAAATACATGCTCTCACAGATGTCTGCACATTTAGACATTATCCTGCATTACTGCTGGCTTGCATTTATTCAAATGTATTTTTCATTCTACAAAGAGACAGTTTTTAGATGTATTGATTTTTGAGGATTTGTAATGCTGCTTTTTCCCCTTGAAGATTTCCAATGTGGCTTTCTCTCTCTCTGTGTGTGTGTGTGTGTGTGTGTGTGTGAATGCAATCTAATGAACTCTGAAATGGACCCTCTTTCAATATGTGAAGTAAATAAGAAAAAACATTTGTGTATTGATTGTGGGAACAAGGAATCTGAAATGTTTAATTAGATCCAATAACCCAGTCAGTGGTGAAGGGACCTAAATTTTTTCTCACTGGTCCAGTCAATATCGCCATTACTCTTTCACTGTACTAAAACTGAAGTGAATGACTCCTAGAGAATATTAGCAGAACTAAATCCTACTTGTATTTTTATGTCATCAATTCTTCTTTTTTTTATTTTTTTTTATTCAAACTTTAACATTATATTATGCACCATGCTCCTTATTTTTATATTAACATTTGAAGGTACAGTTTCTTGTTAGGAGAAAATGGTGCTATCAAAACTTTACTGTTTGTTAGGCTGTCACATGTTCGCTTCTGGCTCAACCAATTGCATGAGTGCAGGGGCAGCACCACTTTTTTGTCTGACCAATAGAGCGCAACAATGCCCTCCCACGTTTTCAAGAGCCTTGGTTTATGTTTTAGCCATAGGGATTTTTTAACAAGTCCTTGTTGAGGAGTTATAAGCCATGAACCAAACAAACCATCTATTGTGTTAAACTTGTTTTGAAGCAAAAATGTATTTGAATAAAAAGATGAAAGTGCAATGCTGTGTATCAACCTATTTAATGAAGAAAAGGCGGCAGTGTGGGGCGGCAGTGGCTCAGTGGTTCATGTAGGTTGTCTATAAACCGGAAGGTTGGTGGTTCAATCCCCGGCTCCACCTGACCAAGTGTCGAGGTGTCCTTGAGCAAGACACCTAACCCCAGCTGCTCCCGACGAGCTGGATGGCGCCTTGAATGGCTGACACTGTAGTCGGTGTGTGAATGGGTGAATGTGAGGCAACTTGTAAAGCGCTTTGGATGGCCATGTGGTCTGTTGAAAGCGCTATTTAAATGCAGTCCATTTACCATTTACCAAAAGAACTACAATTCCATGAATCACTGCGAATTACATAATTGCACAAAAATGGATAAATATAAAATTATTGATTCACAGCTATTTATTGTTTTGAGAGCATAGAAAAAGCAGTACTTTATGGGAATTGTGGGTACTAAGGTATTCTTTATACACAATTTGTATTTCGTTATTGTTTGATTGGTAAAGATTGGTGCAGAATCATTGATAATTTCGTTTTTTCAACCAGAATAAAACATGTTTATCTATTAAAATTACATCGAAATAATATGAACTGACAATGTGTATCCTGTCATGAGTTAATGGTCAATATTCAGCACTAGCATACTGTGAATTGAGTACAGTGACACCCACCCCTTTAAAAACATAAAAATACGGTATATGTACAATCAGTTGATTTTTTTTTTAAGAAGTCTTTGTGCTTTCCAATAGGATATCACTTTGTCATATGTTGTTTATGCACTGATCGTTATGTCATTCTGTTATAAGAGGGATTGTTGTATGCAGAACCAGTTAGTTATCCCTGTCCCCAGCACGTCCAAAATGCATTGGGTCCAAACAGGTTACCAGGAAAAGAGTGTTATCCATCCCTTTGTCTGACCCAGCTCACGCACTGCTGCCACGCTTCCCATTTGACAGAGACGATTTATAATGTCACGCAGACACCCGTGAAGTACGAGTCACCTCGCGCTCTTACGGCATCATTCTGTTCTTCTCCACTTGAGGAGTGTGAAATTCATTAGCTGAATGCTTATAAAGAGATTAGGTATGTGACGTAATGGATATCAATTATGATTTATTCAGTCTGGTTGCATGAGAGATCTCTTGAATATGAAGAGGCGAGCAGGAGTGTGTGTTTGTATACAGTGTTTGTGTTTGTGTGTGTTTCTTTATGTAGAAGCAGCTCATTCATGCCAAGACTCAGAGAGCAGCGCTACTTCCTGTCTTTTAGCGGCTTATTACTGATGTCATCATAAAAAAATGGTTTCATATTTCACTAGACAAGTCTTTTCTGTTGAGCTGTGTGGTTGTCTGGCTAGTAGGTAGGTCTGCATTTTTTTTTTTTTGCATATGTTTTGCATATGTGTCATAGCAGATATTTTTAGGCTTACCACACCATGGTTTTAAATATTGCACATTTGTTAAGTACTGTGTATGAGAAACCCAAAACATATGCTGTTTTGGGTTAAACACTGTAATTTACCAAAACATCATATGTAACAGAAATATAAACAGAATTATGATCATAGTACTAATTACCAACCACCATTCTTTGTAGTCTTTATTACTTAAAACTAGTTTAATATATACATGGATTTTATGTGTGTAAAATAAACAGTCAAGCAAAATGTACTTAGGAACACTCATTTTATTGCAGTTTTTGTGTGTGTGTTTCTAAGACTCTCAGAAAACAGCACTTCCTGTTTTTTTTAGAAGATTATTGTTACTGATGTCATCATATAAAATTGGTTTAACATTTAACTAGACGTCTTTTTTGTTGTTGTTGAGTTGTGTTGTCTGGCTAGTGGGTAGATTTGCAGTGTTTTTATATTTACTGTTGTGTCATAGCACATCTTTTAAGATGTTTTTTTTTTTTTTTTTACTTTATATGTAGCTAAGTGGAATAAAGTAGATATGAACCTACACTTCATCCATTCATCATGTTTATCTGTCAGGACCTGAGATGAAAAACTGCTCATGTTGCAGCCAGGTAGATTTTTCTTCCTCTATTGTATTGCGTCTCCTTTATTCTTCTCTCATTCCCACATGAACACACTGCTGTTTTCTCATTCTCTCATTCTGTAAGTAGCTGTGTTCCTGATAGACTCTGAGATCTGTGAAGTTTCTGCCTTTCTGCCTGATTTAATGGACATTTAATGCCTAAACCATATAGGGCTCAAGATCTGACAGTTTCTTAAAATCACAAGTAGTATTCATTTAGGAGTCAGTGGAGCGAATGCACTAAGCAGTTTCATATTCATAAGTTGCCAGGCATTAAGATAGCGGTATGGGAATTTCAATTAAATTCTTATTATTATTATTTTTTTAACATGCCTATTTTTATGCAAAGGAAACTTATAGATTTGCACTGTATTCACTGAAGTAAGCACCGTTTACTTGCTGGATTTAATGGCACACTAAAGGTAGCCATTTAACCAAATAGTTTTAAAGGGCTGTGCATTCTACAAATTAGCATTTCTGAATAAACTGTTAAAAAAAGATGGTATGTAAATGATGGTGGGTAAAATTGTATATGTTTTTGATAGTGTCTTGTGGTCACCAAGCCTAAATTTATTTGATCAAAAATACAGTAAAATAGTTCTTTTGTGAAATATTTGTACAATTTAAAATAAGTTGTGTTTATATTAAAATGTTATTTATTTCTGTGATGTCAGAGCTGAATTTTCAGCACTATAACTACAGTCTTTAGTCACACATGATCCTTCCAAAATCATTCTAATATGATCTTTTTTTTTAAGAAACATTTTTCAATATTATCAATGAAAAAACAGGTGTGCTGCTTAATATATTTTTTAAATATAATTTTTTTATGATTTTTTGAATCGAAGGTCTGAAATGCATCAAACGTTGCAGGTGACTACATTCAATATATGCTGTTTTTGAACATCATTATTTCTCATACTCGGAGAGCTAGCAAATGTGATCTTTTTTCATGCACATTTGTTTAGTACTGTACAGTATATGAGAAACACAAAACATATGTTTGGGGTCGAAGACATTACTTATTACTATAATTACTAATACTTTATTTGATCCCTCAAACCATGCATTTTTATTTAATAAAAACTAGTTTTGTAAAATTGATAATCAATTATATATATCAATTAGCCAGAATTTACCACTTTTTATTTCTAATGTCTCCTGGTCTCTCTGTACGGTGGAGGTTTTGAGCGTTTTTCTCTCGATGGCTTTGTAATGACTCATTATCACTATGGATACTGCGATAACTGACCTCTCTTCTCGTCGTAATTACCAGCCTTTTCATAAAGCTAAAATGTCAATTATGGCCACGACCAAGCCTCCTCAGAGCCCTCGCTCTCATTTTCTGTCTCTCATTCTTTCTTTTCCTTTCAATAAAGGAGTGTTTTCTCCCGAGAGGAATGTGCTCTTGTGCTAAATATTTATGCGGTAAATACTTAAGGAGATGAATTTCAAGAGACCCAAGCCCACATGAAGACCCATTAACCCTCTCTGAATGTGATGAAATGATTGTATAATTGAGAATATGATAATTAATCTCTGTCAAAGCCGAGCAATCGTGAGATATGAAACATCACAGTGCCAGCCGGCATCAGCTTTACATTAGAGAGGCTTGCCTTCCCTGCACCTCAATTTATTGCAGATTGTTATTTTTCAAATCAATTTAACTGTGTTTGCGGTGGATTTCAGCTGTTCAAGTATTGCATGCAACATTTTAATAATATGAAAGGAAAGGGGTGGAAAGTTTCCAAAAATTGATTTGGGAAAGTTTCAGATGTATTTAACACTCCATATAAATTAGGGCTGTTGAGTGCTTCCATTTTTTTTTTTTTTTTGCTTTACCTGGTGTGTTGATTAATTAATGACAAATTAATCACACCTAAATTTTTGCCTGAGGAATTACCCCTGAAAGATTATTTGAAGTCATTATTGTCTTAGATTAGAAAATATGTGTACAGACATTGCAATAGTATCTTTAGAAATAAATAATTTGATACAGTATTGCATAAATTATTTTAAGAAATGGCTATAATTTTTTTAAATGAATGTTCAAATGTTACAATGAAATGATACTGATCAACATGAAACTAAGTCGAAACTTAGTCGTTCATTCAGCCAATTATATTCAAATGAAGCAAGTGACTGTCTTTATGAATGGGTCACAGAATCACTGGCTTCGTTAACATCTGCGGATTCATTCAGCAAAAAAAAAATCCATTATTTTTCCATAGTTAATTGTGCCAAACTAACACATTAAATCGACAGTCCAAATATAAATATATTATAATTAGAGCTGTTGATTTAACGTGTTATTCAATGTATTTTTATTAAAAAATAAAAATAAAATACCTATTATGATATAGTTAAGCGATATTACAAACAACGAGTGCTGTTTTCATTATGAACAGCATGGGTGCAAACGTGATATTGATGTTATACCACAGTCCAATAACTAAGAACTCAGTGTGTTGTTTTTGCTCCTCAATTCTGTCAACGCATATATTATTCCAATTAAAGCAATAGCAGAACTGTTGTGTGTCTCCAAGCAACACACAATTTCTGTATGAATCTGCATTTTGAATGAATTGGGAGAATGAATCGGAATGACTGGCTTATACATTAAGACATTTACTGCCAACTACTGGCAGTTTTAGTTTCTTATTTAGAGATTCATTTTATAAAAATATTTCCTATTTACAATTACGATAAAAACAAAACAATCTAAAAATAAAACATCCATATTAATAAAAGCCTTTTCGAAGTGTTAGTTGATACGGGATTATATGATTAAGAAGATTATTTAATTTCTACATTGCGTAATTAATTAGATAAAAAAACTGTAATCGATTGACAGCCCTAATTATAATATTTAAATGTAAATAATTTTAATATTGTGGTATATGGTTCTATGAATATATATATATATATGTATATATATATATATATATATATATATATATATATATATATATATATATATATATATATGTATATATACATGTATGTATAAATTAAATGGCAAATGTCTGTCTCACATAGGACACTGAGATCCTGAACACAGCGATTCTGACCGGACGGCGCGTTGCCATCCCGGTCAAGGTTGTTACCGTGGAGCAGGACGGAACGGTGAGAGAGGTTGATGACCCCATGACCTGCATCTCCACAGATGAGGATGTCCTCAAGGTGAGAGCTCACCTGCTTTATATCTCAGGGTACCACCTTCATCCTCTGCCCCCCACTCTCCATCAAAAGTTAAGACAGGAGTGGGGGCTTCATCTTGCAAAAAGTAGAAGCGACAGGTTCCAGGGTGACTCTGGGAAGCCCAGAGTGGAGGCAGATGAACAGATGAGAAAAACATCATGTGCCTGCGAAAGCTGTTACCCCCCCCCCCCACAACTACACTTATTGTTGTTTTTTTAAGTTGCTTTGAGTCGCAAAGACATCTGGAAAATATTCACGCTCAGAAATGCAAACATACATAAAAAAAGACATTTACAGAACTGAATAATGGTCGGGAAGACAAACGTGAGATGAGTCACATGAAACGACTGAGCTGATGCAAATTAAGACATGAAAGGTAGCAGAACTGACGAAAGAATGATGGAACTATAAGGATGAAAAATTCTGATGTAACAGGAAGAAACACCTTCAAATATAAACAATCCAACCACGCCATACCCATCTGATTATTTATTCAAGTATGTGTTCTTCTGATTATTTTGTAGTAAGTAACGAATACTCTTATTGGAAATGTATTGGAGTAAAGTATACATATTAATTAGAAAATATAGTGGTAAGTAAAAGTTGGCTGAAATATAAAAACTCAAGTACAGATACTCCCAAAAAATACTTTAACAAAGTATTTTTACCTCATTACACCACTGTATATATACAGTGCCCTCTATAAGTATTGGAACAATAAATACAAAATAGCTTTCTCTGCATGAATATGCGACAAAACTTTAGAATGTCACATTTTATTATTAGGTCTTTCGACACATACAGTACGTGTTTTACCAAATAAAAAGGACAGCACTTTTAGAGTTCATCCCACTATTTGATGTGAGCATAAGTATTGGAACAGCTGAATTTAAGGCAGATTTAAAAGATTAAAAGCTAATATTTAGTTGCAGAGCCCTTGCATGCAATTAGAGCATTGAGTCTGCAACCCATAGACATCTTGTTTTGGGGAGTTTCTGTCTTTAGTCTCCTCTTTAGCTGGTGAAATTAATGTTCAATCGGATTAAAATCTGGAGATTGATTTGGGCAATCTAAGACTTTAAATTTCTTTGCCCTGATAAAGTCCTTGACTGAACTGGCAGGGTGTTTTGGGTCATTGTCCTGATCCAATATGAAGTGCTTTCTAATGAGTCTGGTAGCATTTTCTTGAATATTGGTAGCCAAGATGATTTTGTACCCTTCCAAATTCATTCTGCTACTTCCATCATACATTAAGTCATCATAAAAATGAAGAGGCCCTGTTCTAGAGCCCATGCCATGACACCACCTCCACCAAGCTTTACAGATGAGCTTTTTATGCTTAGGATCATTTGCAGTTCCCTTGTTTCTCCACACTTTTGCTTTCCAATTACTTAGATAAAGGTTCATCTTTTTCTCATCGGTCCATCAACTCAGTTTCGAAAACTCTACTGGCTCACATTTGTGAAGAATCTTGCCTTTCTATTTTTGGTGTTGATCAGATGTTTGCATCTTGATGTGTAGATTCTGTAATTCTGTGTCAAATTCTCCTGCGGTCTGTAGATTGACAGAGCATCACCCCAGCTTTCTGGAGTTTGTTGGTGATTTTACAGACATGTATTTTAGGGTTAAGTTATGTACAGTGCCCTCCACAATTATTGGCACCCCTGTTTAAGATGTGGTCGTGGACTTCTAAGAATTCTCATTTTTTTTAAACAACATAGAACCCAAATCCAAAAAAAGAGAAAAATCCAACCTTTTATTTAAGTACATTACTTTGGTGGTAAAACAAAAATCACACATTTAAGAAAAAAAAAACTTGAAATCATGTGTCCCACAATTATTGGCACCCCTGATGTTAATACTTTGTACAACCCCCTTTTGCCAACAAGACAGCCCTTAATCTCCACCTATAACATTTCACAAGATTGGAGAACACAGAGAGAGGGATCTTTGACCATTATTCTTTGCACAATCTTTCTAGATCATTCAGTGTCCTGGGTCCTCTCTTATGCACTCTCCTCTTTAGCTCGCCCCACAGGTTTTCGATTGGGTTGAGGTCTGGGGACTGAGATGGCCATGGGAGGACCTTGAGTTTGTGACTGCTGAACCATTTTTGTGTAGATTTTGCCACATGTTTTGGATCATTATCCTGCTGAAAGACCCAATGACGACCCATCTTCAGCTTTCTGGCAGAGGCCATCAGGTTTTTATTTAAAATGTCCTGGTAGTTCAAAGCTTTCATAATGCCATGCACCCTAACAAGGTTCCGAGGGCCTTTGGAAGAGAAACAGCCCCACAGCATCACAGATCCTCCACCATACTTCACGGTGGGCATGAGGTGCTTTTCGGCATACTCATCTTTTGTTTTTCGCCAGACCCACTTAGAGTGTTTGTTGCCAAAAAGCTCAATCTTAGTCTCATCTGACCAAAGCACACAATCCCAGTTGAAGTCCCAATGCCGCTTAGCAAACTCCAGACGTTTACTTTTGTGAGTGTTTGTGAGAAAAGGCCTTTTCCTTGCATGCCTCCCAAACAGCTTGTTGGCATGTAGAGAGCGTCTAATGGTTGTTTTGGAGACTTTGTGACCCCAAGATGCCACTCTTTGATGCAATTCTGTGACAGTGAGCTTAGGATTTTTTTTTACTTCTCTTACCATCCTCCTCACTGTGCGTTGTGGCAAGATAAACTTGGGACCTTTTCCAGCCTTGTTTGTCACTGTTCCAGTTGTTTTAAACTTCTTAATGATTCCTCTGACTGTAGATACGGGCAAGTTAAGGCGAGTGGCTATTTTCTTGTAGCCATTGCCTCACTCATGAAGGTTGACACACATCTGCCTTACTTGAATGGTGTGTTCTCTTGTCTTTGCCATGTTGACAAATGGGTAAGAGAATTAGGCCTCTGTATCAAGTCATATTTATACCACAGGTCATGAATTACTTATTAAAAGTTCCTAGATACCCCGACCAACTTTAGCAACTACAGAAAAATATATATTAAAAAAATCAATTAAAATTTTACCACCAAAGTAATGTACTTAAATAAAAGGTTGGATTTTTTTTTACAAAACTGTAGGATTTGTTGCATTAAATTAAATGAAACAAAAACTTTGTTACTTCAAATTGTATTTATAATAAGAGATTTCTATTTCTAACAAAGGTCTCAAATTAAAAAGTTTTTTTTTTAAATTGTAAAATGTAATACTGTTTCTTCTGTACAGTACTTTTGAAATTAAATATCAAATAATATATAAAATAAATACAGCCTACATGAGCATAAGAAATATCTTTTTTAAAAAAACCTTTGAATGATACTTTCTTAGCAATTTTGCTTTAACTAGAATGCTTACATGGTACTTTAGCTGTTATAATGAAGGGAAGTAGTGTCATTGTTGTACTCTACATTTCCTACTCTCTTTCTTTTGTAAAAGATAAAAAACCCTTTATTTTTGGGGGCCGACGGTCAATTGTACCCTTCGGGGTTGCGTGGAAGTAGCATCAGAGTCTGTGTTGTCATGCTCTCCTGAGCTCTGAGCTAATAACTGAACTTTCCGCGATGCTGAGGCAATTTCCATTTACAAGCAGCAATATGTAGTTTAAATATAATCAATACCCGGTAACAATGAAAAACCCATTCCAGAGCTTTAATGCAAGGTTGAACAACAGAGTGTGTTATTAAGGAAATTACAGGACACTTATTTTTTGTTGGTGTAGTGATGGGGAAAAAAGAGCATCAGGATAGAAGTGAATCTGCTTCATGACAGAAACATGTGGTTGGGAAATTGCGGCAGGTGTACCTGTCTACTTGCAGTTGTCATAAAAATGTGTGTCTGACCTCCGGCTGACATGCGTGACAGGTGTAAACAGGAAACATGACGGTGCTGCAACTGTGGACGAGATCCAGAAGTGCACCGTCAGGATAAACTCAACTACAGGAAATGTTCACAAGGCTAACACAACCCAGCTTTAT
This sequence comes from Carassius carassius, assembly GCF_963082965.1. Taxonomy (NCBI): domain Eukaryota; kingdom Metazoa; phylum Chordata; class Actinopteri; order Cypriniformes; family Cyprinidae; genus Carassius; species Carassius carassius. Next base: position 39,362,581 of record NC_081759.1, read on the forward strand.
TTTTAACAGGGGTTCTCAAACTTTTTGGGGTCAGGGACCCCTTGAAGAGTAGAATTTTTTTTTTTCAAGTACCCTCTCAAAATTGTAACAGTAATCAAGCATACGATTGCTAGAGTTTGTACTAATGCCATTTTTCTGTATTCAGTTTTATTTTTATAATTTTTCTGTTTTAACTTATTTGGTCTCTGTTTGATTAGTTGAATTAAATTTTAGCACTCAAAGTATGACAGATTTATTGAAATAATACAGTTTATACCATTTAACAACAATTTCTTAGAAATGTGACAAAAAAAAAATTTAGTGCCATTTTTCAACTTCCATTTCATTGTTCCCAAATTCAGACATTTGCTTTTTAATTATTCTGGGTTCTAATTTAATGGTTTAATTCACTTTTAATCAAAAAAAGCATGCCTAATCCATTAAATTCATAAAACTTTAACAACTTTTTTAAAAGTTTTAGAAAATTGTTTGTTTTAATTGTTCTGGTTTTATAATTTAATACAAATATTATCAAAAGCAATGTGAAGGCATCCATCATTACCAGTTTAGTCTTTAAAATTAAATCAAATGTAACAATTTATTTTATTTTTGGCAAAGAGTACTGCAAAACGTACTCGGTTACTAAACGTAACCTCGGTTCTCTCTAGAAGAGCGAACGAGTACTGCGTCTTAGCTAAGACGCTACGGGAAAAGTCTCTTTTCACGAAATACTGAAGCAAAAAATTATCCTTAATTTTGTATTTTTGTAAAGCGCATTTGCAGCAGTACACAGCCATAGGCGAGACGGCTCGTTCGCTCATTGGCTTGTTCTGCGGCAACTGCACAGCCTATCGAGCGCGGGCTGATGCAACATCAGACCAATAAGGGCGCTTCGCGCCCTTCTTGCCACTTCCCGCCGAAACGGGTGTGGCCCAACCTATAAAAGGAGCTCGAAAAGGCTGACTCACCTGATTTATTTCATCGCCGAAGCGAACCAGAGTGAATCGTGCGCACGGCAGAGAACGCAGTACTCGTTCGCTCTTCTAGAGAGAACCGAGGTTACGTTTAGTAACCGAGTACGTTCTCTTACGAGAGCTCTCTCGTACTGCATCTTAGCTAAGACGCTACGGGAACCCAATGTAAAACGCCGTGCGCGCAGGGATCACACACCAATAAACCTGAAGCAACGCCCAGGATTTACAGTGCACAGTCACCTGAGGGACTCACAGAGAGTCCAGGACAGAAAAGGGAAAAATCCCTCCGTCCCATATCTAGCAGCATCCGTAGATGCGGCAATATGACGTCACACAGCCGAGGCAAGGCCTGACCAATGTGGCAATGCGGGTCTTACGCAATACTGCCCATATAACAGTCGGCAGCGCATAGCGCTCGTGAACTCAGAATTCCCCTCAGGGCCCTGATTCGCCTATACCGACAGCAGCCTTGCTTGCAAGGCGGGAACCTCCAGGTTATAGAACCTGATAAATGTAGACGGCGAGGCCAAACCTGCCGCCATACATATATCCTGCAAGGAGATCCCAGTAGACCACGCCCACGACGAGGCGATGCCTCTTGTGGAGTGTGCTCTGACGCCCAACGGGCACTGAAGGCCCTTGGAAGCATAAGCTAACGCTATGGCGTCAACTATCCATCTGGATAGAGTCTGTCTCGAAACAGCCATTCCCTTGGAACGCCCACCGAACGAGACAAATAGCTGCTCCGTCTGCCGAAAGGCAGCAGAGCGAGACACATAAGCTCTTAAAACCCTGACAGGGCAAAGAAGACTCGAGTCTCCATCCTCCCCTGACACCGGCAGGGCAGACAGGGCAATAACCTGAGCCCGAAACGGTGTGTTGAGGGATTTCGGCACATAACCGTGCCTAGGTTTGAGTATGACTCTTGAGTCATTGGGCCCAAACTCCAAGCACGACTGGCTCACCGAGAGCGCGTGCAAATCACCCACACACTTCACAGAAGCGAGAGCCAACAAGAATACTGTCTTGAACGACAGATGCTGAAGGCTAATCGATTGGATAGGCTTGAAAGGGGGACCTTTCAAGGCCTCCAAAACCGCCGCGAGGTCCCACATAGGGACTGACGGAGGTCTGGGAGGATTCAGCCTCCTAGCTCCTCTGAGGAACCGGATGACTAAATCATTCCTTCCTATTGACTGACCGGACGCCGTTTCAGAAAACGCCGCGATGGCAGCCACATAAACTTTGAGCGTGGATGGGGCTCTGCCCTTATCCAACAGCTCCTGAAGGAAGGAGAGGACCTCCGTCACCTCACAACTAAGGGGTGAATAACCTCGAGCTGTGCACCAGCTGGAGAACACCGACCACTTCGAGGCATACAGACGTCGTGTCGACGGAGCTCTAGCCTGAGTGATGGTATTTAGCACTCTCACTGCGAGATCAGCGGGTAACCATTGAGTGCCCATACATAGAGGGACCACAACTCCGGTTGAGGGTGCCAAATCGAGCCCCTGGCCTGCGAGAGGAGGTCTCTCCTCACTGGTACCGGCCACGGGGCGACATCTGCTAACTGCATCAAATCTGGGAACCATGGTTGGTTCTTCCAAAGAGGTGCTACAAGCAGTATTGAACATCTCGTTTCTCTCACCCGTTCTATCACCTCTGGAAGGAGGGAGACGGGAGGGAACGCATAAAGCGGGCAGCACGGCCATCTCCGTGACAGCGCGCTTTCGTTCTTGGAAAAGAACGCGGGGCAGTGAGCGTCTTCGTGGGACGCAAAGAGGTCCACCTCCGCCATGCCAAATCTCTGCCACAACAGCCGGACTGTTTGCGGGTGTAGAGACCATTCGCCCGTAGGAACATTGCCTCTGGACAGCCTGTCTGGACCCAGATTCTGCAGTCCAGGCACATGCACTGCTCTCAGCGAGCACACGTTGCGCTGAGCCCAAATCAGGAGGCGTTCCGTCAGCCTGCACAGGTTTCGGGACCCGAGACCGACCTGGCGATTTATGTAGGACACCACGGACATGTTGTCCGAACGGACTATGACGTGGTGATCCTTGATATGGGGACAAAAGCGCGTCAGCGCGTTCTCCACTGCCAGCATTTCCAGGCAGTTGATATGATGGAGCTTTTCCCATTCTGACCATAGGCCAAAGGACGGTCTGCCTTCGAGCAGCGCTCCCCATCCCGAAGTGGAGGCGTCCGTCGACACCATTTTCACACTCGGGGAAGTCCCCAGGCTTACACCTGATCGGTACCAGCCGTTCGCTGTCCAAGGTGCTAGAGCCGCAACACAGCTCTGATCGACCTTGAAATGCAGCCGGCCAGACGCCCACGCTCTGCGCGGCACCCGAGCCTTCAGCCAGAACTGCAGGGGGCGCATGCGGAGCAGGCCCAGCCGCAGAACCGGAGATGCTGAGGCCATGAAACCCAGCATCTTTTGACAGTGTTTGAGCGACACAGTCGCGCCACAGCGGAAAGAACTCGCTGCACGCTGAATGCCCATCGCGCGCTGTGGTGACAGCCGCGCCGTCATGGAACACGAGTTCAGAACTATACCCAGAAACAGGATCGTCTGACTGGGGTTCAGCGAACTCTTCACCCAATTGACACTGAGGCCGAGCTTCTCGAGGTGATCGAGTAAAACGGCTCTGTGGTCCATGAGCTCTGCTCATGATCGGGCCAGAACCAGCCAGTCGTCCAAATAATTCAGCACTCGTGTGCCTCTGAGTCTAAGAGGAGCGAGCGCTGCATCCATGCACCTCATAAACGTACGAGGAGCTACGGACAAGCCGAATGGCAGGACTGCAAACTGGTATGCCTGGCCCTCGAAGGCGAATCTCAAATATCGCCTGTGGTTTGACGCTATCTGTATTTGAAAATACGCGTCCTTCAGATCTATTGACATGAACCAGTCCCCTCTGCGAATCTGCGCGAGGAGCTTCCTGGTCGTGAGCATTTTGAAACTGCGTTTCATCAATGCCTGTTCAGCTGTCTTAGATCCAGTATGGGCCGGAGACCCCCGTCTCTCTTGGGCACCAGAAAGTATCTGCTGTACAGCCCCCCCTCGCTTTGAGACACAGGCTCTACAGCCCTTTTGCTCAACAGTTTTGATATTTCGGCCCGAAGTATGTGTGCTACTTCTGTTTTGACCGTAGTTTCGACGCGCGCTGAAAAGCACGGTGGGCGTCGAGAAAACTGTAGCGTGTAGCCTCTCTTTATAATGCCTAGCACCCAATCCGAAACCCCTGGAAGCACTGACCATGCATTTGCATGAATGGCTAAGGGCTGGATGTGAAACGCGCTCTGTTGACTGGGCAACGGCGGCGCTCGAGTGTGCTGCGCATCTGAGGTGGGGAGCGCGCTGATCACAGCGGGCAGATCGCTCTTCCTCGACCCCGTTCCGGCGCTTAACCGACTGGAGGGAGGCTGAGCGGGTCCCGTGGGACTCGATATATCTGCGAGTAACCGTGGGCTGCATGTGTGCACTTTTACCACTTTAAACTCGCTGTCTGCCTGTGCAGAATGTACGTGCACGGGCCTCGTTTTTACAGAAGCCCCGCGCCGTATGTGACATAGTGTATGTGGGCACTGGGAAGTGGGCACGTTTACTATGCGGCGCGCTCGACCGATCTGTGTCGATCTTATGTGCGCTAGCCCTGTGTGCAGGGCTGTGCTTATATGTGGAGATGGGCACTGGGTAGTGGGTTTTTACAGAAACCACATGACGCGTGTGACATAGTAATTGTGGGCACTGAGGGGTGGGCACGTTTACTATGCAGTGTGCGCGACCGACTTGAGTCGACATTATGGGCGCAGGCCCTGTGTGCAGGGCTGTGCTTACATGTGGAGATGGGCACTGAGGAGTGGGCATCGTCACTACATTTATAGCACCATCGGCCGTGGCCGGACGAACGTGCACGGGTTTCGTTTTTACAGAAACCACATGACGCGTGTGACATAGTGATTGTGGGCACTGAGGAGTGGGCACGTCTACTATGTAGTGCGCGTGATCGACTTGAGTCGCTTTTATAGGCGCGAGCCCTGTGTGAAGGGCTGTGCTTATATGCGGAGATGGGCACTGAGCAGTGGGCATCGTCACTACATTTATAGCACCATCGGCCGTGGCCGGGACACCAGAAATTACACCTTTTTCGGGAAATATCTGGGTAGCCGTGATAACGGTTTTCGTGTGCAGGCAAGCGGGCAACCGTACAGGCTTGCGCATTGCAAACAACGCTGAAATAGTCACAATCTCTGGAAACTGAAACAGCGGCGCGCTTAGGTGAGAGCCCGGCCGCAGCGGAACTCGTACACCGGCGCTTCGATGAAGCAGCCATCGTGTGTAGTGCCGACGCAGCGTCATGCAGCATGCGTAGATGGCTTTCCCAGGATGGCTTCGGGGCTCCCGGCCTCACCGTAATCCTCTGCCGCGGTCCCCGCGGCGCGGGGCGACGGCCAGTAGAGCGAGAACGGGGGTTTCGAGCTGCGTTGCTGAAGCTGTTGTGATAACAGCTTTTGTGTGCAGGCAAGCGGGCAACTGTGCAGGCTTGCGCATTGCAGAAAACGCTGAGACAGTCACAATTCCTGGAACTGAAACAGCGGCGCGCTTGGGTGAGAGCTCGGCCACAGCGGAACTCGTACACCTGCGCTTCGATGAAGCAGCCATCGTTAGTAGCGCCGACGCAGCGTCACACAGGAGGCTTTAGATGGCAACACCGCTTTTGCCGCCGTCCAGCAGAGGGCGGACAAAGGTGCGTCGCTATCGCCTGTTCCACCGGCGGAAGTGAGTGGTAGTTCCTGTTTTTAGCATCATCAGTGTGGAGAATGCTAGTGAGACAGACGAACGAGTTCGTGCTGAATATGGAGCGTTCCAAGCCTTCGCCACCTCTTCGTGAAGCTCAGGAAGAAATGAGGCGGGCTTTGAGAAGTACGCCCATCCGAAAGGGAAATACCATCCAGCCGGGAACGAGAGGGGGGGGCGCTGGTGCAAACCACTCGCGGCCGAGACTCATCGCGGCCAACACGATCATTCGCCCCGGCTCCTTCTCGATGTCAGCTCGTCTGCTGGGCTTCTGAGCAGAAGGCGCGAGATCCTCGGAGCTCGCCCAGCCCTCACTGCCTGAAGCTAGCAGAGAGCGCGTGTCCTCTTCCCCCGACGCGGCCCTGAGATCGACTTCCTCGGACGACGCGCCAGCAAACAGCGGGCGCTGCCCACCGGGAAGCGATGCAGGGGGGGCCGGGGGAAACAGGGCGAACCGGCGAGCTCGGTTGTGCTGAAGACGGTTCCGGAATCCGCTGGAAGCGATGCTTTTACGGCGCCTCAGCGCAGCGGAGAATGCAGGCTCAGAGAAAAAGGCCAGGCGAGTCCGCAGAGTCACCATGGCAACAGCTCGCAGTGGGGGCATCCGCCGTCAGCGAGCGAGCGCTGCATGATCTTCACCCAGGCAGGAGACACAGATGACGTACCGGTCTCCCTCGCTGAGTGGGGCTCTGACGAGCCGCAGGAAGGCATCTTAAAAAAGACGCGAGCTCTTTTACGAGTGTGTGTCGCAGGGCGAACACACACACACACATAAAGAACAGCTTGTATATAACAGGATTGAAAGGATATAGGCGCCGGATAGCGCAGCAGGAACGGCAATGGAAGGCGGCGATGCCAGCAGCTTCAGAATGGCTCGTCCTGCTGATGTGCTTTCTCAGACGGCGCTTGCTTCCTCCGTGATCCAGCGATGCGTGAGCTTCGCTGAAGAGATGAAAAAAAATCAGGTGAGTCAGCCTTTTCGAGCTCCTTTTATAGGTTGGGCCACACCCGTTTCGGCGGGAAGTGGCAAGAAGGGCGCGAAGCGCCCTTATTGGTCTGATGTTGCATCAGCCCGCGCTCGATAGGCTGTGCAGTTGCCGCAGAACAAGCCAATGAGCGAACGAGCCGTCTCGCCTATGGCTGTGTACTGCTGCAAATGCGCTTTACAAAAATACAAAATTAAGGATAATTTTTTGCTTCAGTATTTCGTGAAAAGAGACTTTTCCCGTAGCGTCTTAGCTAAGACGCAGTACGAGAGAGCTCTCGTAAGAGAACATAGGTTTACTGTTAAAACTAAAACACTGTTTTTTTACAATTTAATTATTACTACTACTGTGAATAAGTTCATCCTGCTGTACAGTTGTAAAATATTTCTGTCACAATTTCTTCAAGTTAATCCGAACCTTTATTATGACGGGTTGTCATAAAAACCTTGGAATTTCTGCGTACATGATGTGACGATAGTTTTTCTCAAATGAAATGGTAAAATGTTGTAGTGACTCTCAGAGCTCTGAGAGCAGCTCTGGAGATGAAGTTCTCATACAGTGAGACGGCAGATGTTGAAAACACCACGAGAGTCACAGATGCTTGAATATGTGTTAAGTACACAAAACCTGTCCCAATCCTTAATACAGGCACACGCAGAACATGCAGAATTCATATTTAAATAGCAGTGTTTTTGTGATTTAGTTTTCATACAGTAGTCCATATCACAATTTGATGACCATAATCCACGTTATACGCAAACTTTATTGTGTGACTGCATTCTGCGATTCCATTGCATTTTCTGCTGAAATCATAGGACCCTAAAATTATTTTGCAGATCTCCAGCTATGTGTGGTGGACACAATATAAAAGTTAATTAGGGCAGGAAATACAGCTCATGTGTTCCTTTTCAATGGCAAACGTAGTAATGAATGCAGGGTTGAAGTAATGGATAATGTCGCCCTTTATAAAAGATGTCACCCTGGAGGTTGAGGTGTGAATGCGATCTTATCTTTATCGTCACACACTGGTTAATCAGTTCCACGTTTGTGTGGGTTGAAGGGCTCTCGTAATGATGGCTGATCAAATAAATAAAGGAGCAGGCTAAAGAGATCCCATAGGCTTTAGCGCTCAAATCCCACTGTTTAACCAGCGTCTGTGAGAGCGAGGCCACGGCCTTAATTGGTTCCTGTGAAGACTCCCTCAGTAATGTCTGCGGTAATTGAATTTGACAAAGAACAAGAAGGACAGAAGCATGGAGAGGCAGAGGTTTTGAGGACACACAAAACAAAGAGGATTATAAATCTTTCACATCCTCACCCCTTTTTTTCTCTTCCTTTCACATTTTTCCCCTTCTATCTGCTGTAACGTGTTCATTTATTGTGTAAAATGATTGGATTTTACTGTATCTGTGCTAGTGGAGACATTGCAGGTGTCCTCTATGTAAGAGAGAGTGCGGTGCAGAGAGCTGTACGGTGCTAATCTGTTTAATAACTCATTCACTTTACAGTGACAGGCAGGCAGATATCCGGCGAGCCTGTAATCGGGTAAAACTCTGATCAGGTTAGGAGCATCAGGCCGCTCCTATTGTCAGTTTCAGCTGAGCTGCACAGAAACAACATATGTTTGTCAAGAGAAAGGGAAAGAGGGCTGCAGTGTGTGTGTGTGTGTGTCTGTGCATTTTTAATTATTTCTCATCCAAAATCGTTACTTAGCTATGATCAATCTTTCATTAAGATTACATTAGTCATTTTTGTAAATCGTGGCCATGAATCCAGTGATGCTGATTAATTTTTTATTACTGGAAACCTTCCAGATCTTAATATGAGGGATCTTTATGTGGGTAATTTTTTTTTTCTGCATTTTTATAAAAAAAATGTATTTGGAAGCAAGTGATACTGGAAGCCCTGCCAATTCAACTTAAAAATGGCCTGTTATTTTAGTATCACCGAGATACTATTATAGTTTTTATTACTATTTTATATTACATTTTTATTTATCATTTCATATTTTAATTGTATTTAAAATGTTAGTAATTGTGTTATGTCATGTAATTCTAAATCTAATGTAATAACATATTATTTAAAAAAATTAATCATGGTCACTGTACTGTTTTGACAGTTCTTTAACAATTGTCCTCATGCTTTTCTCTTTTCTTTCAAATTTAAGTATCTATTTTGTTAGTAGTGTTGAATACTTTTTTGAAAAGAGTGGGCTGTTATAGTGCATAATCAGAAGAATTTCAATAATGTGGACATAAACTGCTTATGACCCCCATAAACATCACAGCCACTAATCAATCACCTGGACGCCCTTTTAAAACTATATAGATATAGCTTCTTTCTGAGCTTGTGATGTACAATGGATATGGCTAAGCTCCCATAATACTGCCGTCTCTGCCCAGAGGACCCGTAACTCACAACTAATGGACCTTGTGAGACCCTCCCAGGGGCTTTTTCCAGCTCTGGTAATAGCCTTTGACCTAACCTTCCTCCTTCTGTGAGCCCACGTGAGAGAGTAGGAAGGAATCAGTTAACCTTCCTCCCCAAACCCTCCCCTTCCCAACGGGAGCTATTAAACGCCTTTTTAAAAGCATTCTCAGGCTCACGTGATGGCCAATGGAATTTTAACACATGACAGAGTGTCAGTTGGAAACTTTGCCTCCACAATCCATGATAAAACGACTATGCATGCATGTGCCCTGCTTATGTTCTTGTGTGTTTATGTATATTATTTCTCAGGCAAAATGCTGACAGATACTGTAAGTTATCTGACATGCAGCACTCTGACAGACATATGGAAACTTTCTGTTAGGTTAAAAGGTCTTTTCTCCTGAATTATTCAACAATATGCTGTTTTCTTCACCATAAACACCTTAGAACAAAGCTTCCATCTGTGGGTGTGTGTGTGTGTGTGTGTGTGTGTACAGATAAACTACTCAAACAGACGCTGTGGAAAATGATACTGACATAGCTGCTGGTGCTGTGCAGTGATGGCAGTATTTCTAATCAGATTCACTTCACATGATATGATAGCAAACTGTGTTAAGTAACCAAATACACACGCTCACCCAGATGGATTCAACGCTTTAAGGTGTTTCTGAGAAATAATGGCAGATTGTAGCTGAGATGCTAATTCAAAATCCGCAAGCTGACATTCAGTGTTTACTGATAACTTTTAAATATGCTTTTAATTTTCGCCCTTTCATTGCAGCGAACCTGTCCGAGTTGGTTTTGAGGTCTTTTTGGCTTCACCATACTGCTCTGTTTTGTATGGACACTATTTGTGGGAATATGTGTATCTTTTGACTTGTCTCTAAGAAGGGTTTTTTTTTAGTTCATCTCCCAAAGAGGATATGTTGATGAAGGTTTAGACCACTAATAATAATATCAGACATATTGGGGACACCTATGACTTATATACCTATGCAAATATTATGTAAATATGCCGCATATCATTTCAGAAGTTTGAAAAAGACCTGGCTTCCCTTTCTAGGACAAACTGACTCACAGAAATCAACCCACCTGCCCCAAGTGTTTCAGAGAGTCACAAAAGACTGAACATTTTGTGATCATTTACTCTCAGCCTCATGTTGATATATATATATATATATATTTTTTTTTTTAAGGTGGCAGGATTGAATGTTCTCAAGCAAGAATGAAAGTTAAGAGCTATATGGTGGAGAGGAAGATTTTTATCAAAATAACATTCAGTACATCTTCAAAATTATCCTCAATTTTTATTTATTTATTTTTGCAGTTGAGCTTTTTACTAAATGTTCCTTTGAGAAGAAAACAGATACTTACCATGCAACAAAATATGGAAGACTGGGGCTAGGTATGCTATTTTTGATCAGTGAATATTTAATGGTGTATATTTTCTCCACACCTTAGTTTTTGCCACCAAATTTTTTTATAAATAAATAAACTTTTTAATTGAATATTTTTGTTGAACACACATTGACACATATGGGGTAAGTTGTCACAATGGAATGTGCCATTTAGAAGATATACTGAATAGCAAAACTATTATGTAACAATCAATTTATAAAAAAGCATACATTTTTCATTTATTTGTTTGTTTTAAGGATAAATCTAAATAAAATGGAAAAAAAATTAAAAAGGTAAAAGATAACACACATTGTATATTATGATATGATATTGTAAAGAAGTATTGTAATACCTTTGTTAACAGTGGTTTCAGAATATGGTACACATGGCAAACTGTGTAGTTTATTTTTATTGTGCCTTTTTCTCATTTTTTGGAGCTTGACAGCCCTTACTTTCCATTCTCCTTTGTTGCATTTAAACATGCTAGTTTGATTTCAACAGAATAAAAAAACAAAAACAAAAAAACATGCAGGTTTGAAATGAGCGTTAGTAAATAATTACCTTTTTTTATATATATCTAGCTTGAGTGAATGTCTGTTTGTAAGTATCCGAGTAAGTGAAAAAATTAGTGCAGATCTGATGACGCCATGAACTAAAGAGTTTGTGACTCACTAATGACTGCTGATTGCATGCTCTGGTAAAAATAATTTTCATGGTGAATAAGCATTTAAGTGTATTTGGAATAAGCTGAAACTACATCAACAAGAATCTTGCATGCAGATGAAAAGCACTCTTGATTGATTAAAGATGTAAGACGTGAGGTTAGCATCACACTTTTGAACTCTGCGTCGCCTCTCTCTCACTCTGCCTATTAATCTTCCTTCATCTCTGTGTTCCTCGGTGATGCTCTGATCATTTGCAGAGCTTTTAAGTCCCACGTCATGAATGCAAGGCGACAGGCAACCATGAGCTCTATGATCAATCACAAAAAAATCAAATTATGCTAAGCTAAGTACTTTGAGAGTCAACATATGGAGAGAGAGAAAGGTTTATACTATGTGGGTTTAATATCAGAAATCTTACTCTGAAGATGTGCATTTTGAGAAATCACCTAAAGGGGAAGATTGACAGATGAAGTTTTAAACTCATCATGTATGTTTAACAGTGCCAGATTCCCACACGAGGCACCATGGGAGTCTCTAACCGCAGGCAGTGTCACATTTAGAACCTGGAATCTGAATGCATCGCCTTCTGCAGTGGAAATGCTCTAAATTCAAATTCAATCACAGTGTAAACTCTTTGGAAGAAAGGCAAGCTTGGATGAGCGGGTAACTGTAACTCTATATCAGTGTTCATGTGAGTGCAAACTGCAAACTAGTTCAGAGACCAAGTGGTTCTCAGCATTAATGTAGTTTGTGGCCATGGGAATGATTTATTGGTAAGGACGTTTCAAAATCAGTCAGACTATACCAATGTACAGGCACGCAGATGTTAAAAATTCGGCAGTGTTTATGGATTCAAAGTTTTTCTTGACATATGGCATATATTAATTTTATCCTTCAAGATTTTTTTTTTTTTTTTTTTTTTTTGAAAAAGCTTATTTAAGTTATTCAAAGCTTTTTATAAATGTTAAAAACAGTGCTGCTAAATATTGTAATATGAATATTTTTTAGGAGTCGTGATACATTTATATATATATATATATATATATATATATATATATATATATATATATATATATATATATATATATATATATGACGAAAAAATATATATATACAGTTCTTTGGTAAAAAGGTAAAAATAATTGCATTTATTTGAAACAGAAATATTTTGTAACAATTTAAATGACTTTAAAAATGTCTACACTTTTACTTTTGATCTGTGTTATGCATCCTTTGTAAATAAAAGCATTAATAAAAAAAAAAAATAATGACCTACATTTCTTTCAAATTATTTACAATATATAAATAAGCTAGGCTATCTGATAAATGATAAAACTTATTTGTTATATTTTGTGCATTAATAAAATATTCCACACAATAAACTCAATATTTGCATTATTGAATACATTCATATGTACTTAAACGCAACCTGCAAGTTAACGTCTTTAGAATTCCATAGATGCATTAATTTAATTTCTAAAAGTAAATAAAAATACTTTAATTGTAAAAATGGAAATGACACACGCTTTTAATACATTCTATGAAATTGTTCAGTATCTGAACTTTGTTCCCAATCTAAATCTACGCTCGTGATGTAGTAGCAGGTTCGTCAGAGCATAAGGAAGTTTAGATGCATGTGTGCATTCTCCAGCATCATGCTGTAAAAGCAGTAAAAGTGAAGATGATCCCTGTGTGGGATCATCTATCTGTTTTAAAAACCTCTCTTTGTACCCGAGCATTCCTCTGCAAGCAGTGAACCAGAGATGCTCTTGCCTGTCTAGGAAATTGATTCCACCCCTTCCAGCTGATGCCCACCATCTTTGTCTTCCCCTTTATTTCTGTTCCTCTCTCCCTCTCTTGCCTCCTCTTTGCCCCCTACCAATCTCCGTCTCTCTCTTCTCCTCCTTCACCGCTGCAGAGAAGCAAGTGCCAATTCTTCCGAGTAATTTGCGAGCTGGGCGGATGATGGGATTGGTGGATTGTGGCACCTGGCGCTGTTTTGCATTGTCAGCCAAATAATCTGTGATTTATCACTCCAGAGATGAGCAAAGAGTGGAGAAAGACACAGAACAGAAAGAGTGGAATGAATTAAAATGGAGAAAAAAAAACTAACTGGAAAAGCAACATTCTGCTGGTAGAAAAGTATAACTGAGAGCAGATCAACAAAATGAGCGAAGTCATAAATCCACATATATGAAGAACAGTTCAATAATTATTATTCTATTACAAAAAAAACTGTTTCTATGCTATTGTTTCCTTTAATTGTGGCTTTTTTTATACAAAAGTGATTCTGTAATCTGATGAGGTTCATATAAAATGATACTTTTGTAGCAAATTGTGAACATGAACATAATTTGCTTTAAAACATAATTTTGTGGAAATAATTAGTCATTTTTATCCTATTGTTTACTATGTTTATTTGCTTGGTCTGTGTTGTTGTGGGTTCTGGTTCTTTTGCTGTTGTAGGCTTTTAACCACATCAACTCTGGGGACCCACCGGTGGGTCCAATATTGCATATGCCTAATTCTCAAAAAATCTAAATAACAGCTGAAGTGGTTTTAAGATTACAGAAATAATGTTTTGAAGTGATATGGACATGTAATGTGGTTAAGACCTGCCTGGAACTACTTTACCCATGCTTTCCCTGAAAATAATTGCACACCTTAGAATGTTCATCAGCCAATCAGATTTGAGCTTCATTGGCCCTGTAGTATAAAAAAATATATATATGTATATCCTTTTTTTGTGTGTGCGTGTAGGAGTTTTGTTGGTGCTCAAAGTCGTCCATGAGTATGTTATTCTCAATCAAAAGGGGTTTCTCTCTAAATTCTCTCCAAATATCAGGACCTAAAGGTCCAAATGGAGGAAAACCTGTTTCATTTTATAAAGGGTATTAGAAACCCTCCAATTGTTTTGGGGTTGTTTGCCCTTTCTTGTCGAGACATAATTTTCTCTTTATAGTGGTCCTCTCCGCAAAGAAACACTGGCCTCATCTCTCTCTCTCTCTCTCTCTCTCTCTCTGTCTCTCTCATTGCCCAGTCTCCTCTCCCCCTCTCTTTAAAATAGAGACAGAGATTAAATCGATTTTTCAGTGTCATCAAATCCATGGCTCAGCTCTTTGGCTTTGACGAAGGGAAGTGTTTATACAGGTCCGTTCTGAAGTCATGAAATAATACGGCATCAGCTGCAGGACGGGAGGAAAACTGAGAAACCAGGTGTAGAAGAATGAACAAAAGACCAGTGTCAAGGAATACCTGCTAATATTTTGCTAATATACGTTACTAAAATAACTACTAAAATTAAAGCTTTAAAGTCTTAAAATCTTTATTAATAGTTAAAATGATGAGCGTATACAATTTTACCACTGCAGTATTTGGATACTGATTTGTTATTGGTTTTCTTTCCTGCATTTATTTGAATATTGAATTGTAATTGTCCATCTATTGAAGCATCTGTAGTTCCATTTTACAGTGTTGCGATTACAGTACATAGATTCAACCTGACAGAAAACATGATTCATATAGTGTTATAACTGAATTTTTCAATACAATGCAAACAGTCTAATATGCTGCTTATTTGGATAAACTTTGTTTGTTTATACACTTATCAGCCTCAGAGGAGAAGTGGGATGCTGTGTCCAAGCTTCCAGAATGTTTTTATCATGTCATGTTTTTGATGTTCTGATATGGCCACATGCCACTTTAGCTATTTTCCTGTGCCATTAGCCTTGCGGTCCTCAGACCTGACAGTCATTTCTCCTGCAGAGAACAACACTGGAGATGATCAGAAAGATGGGTGGATTGAAAAAAGTGCAAATTGCAAGAACAGAGATGGAAGCAAAGGTAGAGAAATTGAGAGTAGCGTCCTTGCACTGAATTCTGGGTAACTGCTCTTTCGAGGGTCACACTCGTACACACAAAAAACTTGAGCACATCTGTAGGGTGCCTTTTATCAACTATCATTGTGTTGTGGAACATTACGTCCTATATAAAAGACATGCACAGCACGGGGTGACTTATACATCCTCTCAGGGCTTGTGTGTTTGTGAGTGCATTTAATTTGATGGAATGACATTTTATAACATATTTTACTCTAATTGCCTGTGTTGAATGAATCACGGTTCATTTTAGTTGGACTTGCTTTTAAAAGGTTCTTTGTCTGTGTAGAATGGCAGTTCTATCCATCTCTTTCTCTCTCTCTCCCTTGCATTCCCAGATCAAGTATTCCTAGACCTCTTGACATTTTTTTTCTCCAAAATAATTTGCCTCATAATTTGGTTTAGTGTAAAAGGGTACGTCAGAGTATTACAAATATGGTGTAGGATTAGGAATAAGTTTTCAGATGTCAATGAAATTTCCAGTGACGTGACGAAGTATGGTAACCCATTCTTGAAATTGTGTGATCTATGATAAATGGCTTAAACATACTTTATTTTGAAATAATCTTGTGTAATTGTCAATTTGTAATATTTGATTGTCATTCACAATGCTTAATGGAACAAGAGAATCATTACCTTATAAAACAAAGAACAGACTTTTGCAGACTTTATATCAGATTTTCAAGTACGCTTTTGATTAAAATCAAACTCTATAATATTATGATTTATTGCAAAGCCAATTACTTAGTTCATGGCTTACAACTCTTTATTGAATAGTTCTTTGAAAGGCCTATAAAGGAACAACTTCTGGAATCTTAATGTAAATATAAAATGAAGTTACACTGTAGCAATGCCATGCAGCCTTCAGGTATGTCTCAATGAAGAACTCATTGCTTCATGTTGTTAACAGTAAATGGTTAGCAATTATGTAGGCTACAAACAGATCAAAGCAATAAAGCAATCGTTTTTTTACGTACAAAACTACAGTGTATGGTAAGTAAAATTATTAAACATGCAGTGTAAACAAACATTATGAAATGAGCAATGCAAAATATAGCTGCTTAAATTAATTTAAAAAAAAAAGTATTGTTACCTGTTCTGGTCTGCTCTGAATATCTATCTTCAGCGCTCTTATTTCTTCTCCAGCTCTTGTTCTCTCTTGCTTTCACTGTTAGGTGATGAATTTTACCAGGAAGTACACTATGGAACATGTTTATGAAATAAAAGCACCTGACGAAGCACAAAAGCTTGAGCGATTTGAGCACTGCATGATCTGTGGACACACACATGCGATCATTTCAAATTTCGGTCTGCCCCCACAGTGACCCTGAGCTGTAATAGTGAGATGTGACTGCTTCACGCTGCTTGAGCTTGTGTGTGTGTGTGTGTGTGTGTATGTGTCTGTGTGATTTACCGGTAGGAAAATGGTGGTGCTTTGTTCACTATGACAACGTCACAAAGACACAGCCCATCAAAGTGTCATAAATGTCCAGCAGATACAGACCACCATTAATCACGACAGAGAGTAAAGAGGGCAAAATATAGAGAAAAGATGGGAAGGAAATAAAGTCCAGCTAATAAAAAAGGAAGATCAGGCAAAAGACAGGGAGACTAACAAGGGAAACACTCACGTCTCTATTTTCCTTGTTTTCACGTAATTCTGTGAAAAAAAGTGCTCTCTCTTCAGATGAGTGTAATTGTGGCTAGTGCAAGGGGAAGGTTCATAGTAAATGCCACAGCCATTACAAAACATAGAAAACAATCACAACTGTTCGATCCACCTCCACTTCACCTTTCTGTTTCTTGCACTGCAGGTGTCTCTTGGCTGTGATGAGGTGCTGGTGAACGGGAAAGAGAAGAATGGGCATGTCTCTCTTCAAGTGAACTTTACCTACCTCTATTTGACCAGCCAATTAGAGCTCACCGTCTGGGTGCCACGGTTACCGCTGCAGATTGACGTCTCTGATGCCGAACTCAGCCAAGTTAAAGGATGGAGGGTACCCATCATCACCAACAAGAGGTGTGTGTGTTTTTGTGTTTGAGCTGGTAGGGCACAATGTTTGTTCAGCCACAGAGTTCTATAACAATCCCTTTCATTTTCATGGTATACACTGTGTGCATGGTGTGTGTTTTTCCCTTTTTTTTTTTTTTTTTACACATATATATATATATGTTTTTTCACAGCTTAATTCTGCTTGTTGGCCTTCAGTCTGTCTGACCATTTTTCAATTTAGCCAATTTCTGCCTCTGCTTGCAACAACAAAACCTCTGTTACCACCAGGAACCACACTCACTCAAAAACACACACACACACACACACACACACACACACACACACACACACACACACACACACACACACACACACACACACACACACACACACACACACACACACAAACACACACTCTCTCTCTCTCTCTCTCTCTCTCTCCCTCTCCCTCTCCCTCTCTCTCACTAATGGCTGGAGATCAGACTCTTTTCCTCGATTCTAATCAGTCAGATAGCCAGCTGCACTGAAATATACAAGCTTAGTTTTGCCAAAGATGTTTATAATTGCTTTCTTCTTGGCCCTCAGTGTAACATTTGGAGAATTAAGTCATGTGCTAAAACGTGGTTTCTGTCAGCATTTTCTCAGTCTCATTTGGTTCCAAACCTGTATAACTTTCTCCTTGGAGATGTTCACAGTTTCCACACAGTGAAAGCCATTGAAGTGTATGCTCCAAAGAAGATTTCATAAAAATAGCGTGATTCATTATGCAAGAGTGAAAATGAGAAGTGAGAGCGACATCAGATTTTCATTGAATAATTATTTAAATTCCCTCACACAAAGCTAGTGTCTAGCGTACAGGCCATTTGGACTACTATTCTGGTACTTTTATGTTGTTTTTCTCAAAATTTTTGGAGCTCGACAACTACTGTACCAGTTCACTTTTATAGATCAGTTTGTTTCTTAGTTTTATATTAGAAAAAAGCCATACCAGTTTGGAACGACATGATGGTGAGAAAATGATTTTTGACTGAACTATACCTTTAAGGAAACCATAAAGCACAAGAATGTATTGTTATTCTGACTTTCTATTTCATTATTCGTAGAATCATTATTATAATTGATTTCATCATTTTTTCTTACAATCTCATTACTAGTATCTCATTATTTCAACTTAGAAAACAACCTCAAATCAACCCATTTGTGTGCCTTATTGAATACTGTGTGTGACGAGTGGGGCGGGGCCGAGGGACATGGGAGCGAGGCCGGGGGAGTGATTGGAGATGAACTACACCTGTTCGTCCCACCGGTCTCGAGGCCCATGGAGGAGATGGAAGGATATAAAACTGGAGCGACGACAGTGAAGGACGAGAGAGGACCAGGCCTGGGATTTTAGTTGTGTTTTGGTTTTATTTTATGCGCACCAGTCGTCCGTGAGGGGCTGGTGCGCTGTTTTGTGTTTATTTTGTTATTAAAATGTTTTTGATTGTCCGCCGGTTCCCGCCTCCTTCTTCCGGATGAATATGAAGGTTGTTTATCATTACACTGTGATAATGGCATTTCAGTATTTTTTTTAATAATTATGCCCAAGCTCTTAATGTCACCAGCTAAAATAATGTCATCACTTCATTATCATACAGCAGCTACTAAACATGTAGATTTCTTATCTAATCTGTGTTCTGTGTTTTCCAGGCCGACACGGGACAGCGAGGATGATGAGGAGGATGAGAGGAAGGGCAGAGGCTGTGCCTTGCAGTATCAGTACGCTCTGGTGCGTGTCCTCACACACTTCGTTGCCGAGCCAGTTAGCACTGGTGGGGAGCTTGTGCACATGCTAGGTTCTGATTGGTCAGCTGACATCACAGAGATGGTCCTGGACTTCCTGAAAGTGGAAGATACAAGCATTGCCCGACTAATTGATGGAAGGGTGCTGGTAGGAAGAGACCCGGGGATCACCAATATACAGGTAAATATCTATCTATCTATCTATCTATCTATCTATCTATCTATCTATCTATCTATCTTTCTATCTATCTTTCTATCTATCTATCTATCTATCTATCTATCTATCTATCTATCTATCTATCTATCTATCTATCTATCTGATAGACTTTATCAGACTGCTGTTATGTTTTCAGGGATTACATGATTTACATATTTACACAATGTCAGGAAATCATTAATAATTTATTGATTCTCCTTATTATGTTTTCTATTTTAAATGTCTAATTCTAAAAATCATACCGTGTATCATAACTGTGGTAAGTTCAGTCTTATAAAGAGGAAGGAGACCGGGTTGGTATCCTTCATGTGGTGCCACACAGGGCAGCCTTAACTCGGGTAAAGGCCTGTTGGCACGGCTCCGTCCATTGGACCTTATCTGGTACCTCCTTTTTAGTGAGGTCAGTCAACGGGCTGGTGAGGTCCGAATAACGAGGAATAAACCTCCTGTAATATCCCACCCGCCCCAAGAACTGCCTCACCTCCTTTTTGGTCTTGGGCCTGGGGCAGGTCACAATTGCTGCCGTCTTATCAATTTGGGGACGCACCTGCCCGTGGCCCAATTGGAAGCCCATATACTTTACCTCCACCCGCCCAACTGCGCACTTCTTCAGGTTGGCCGTTAGCCCTGCCCGTCTCAGCAACCTGAGGACCGCCCTCACATGCTCCATATGCCGCTGCCAGTCCCCACTATATATGATAATATCATCCAGGTAGGCCACGGCGTATGCAGCATAGGGCCGCAGCACTCATGGGACATGGGAGATAAGGGGATCTGCCAATATCCCTTTGTTAAGTCCAATGTCGAGTAAAAGCGAGCCGTACCTAACCGATCGAGCAACTCGTCAATCCGCGGCATTAGATAAGCATCAAATTTGGATACTGCATTCAACCTGCGATAGTCTACACAAATCCGCACCGAGCCGTCCGTTTTAGGCACTAAAACTATCGGGCTCGCCCAATCACTGTGTGACTCCTCGATTACTCCCATCGCCAGCATGGCCTCTAATTCAGTCTGAACTACTTTTTTCTTGTGTTCAGGCAATCTATATGGCCGGCTGCGAACTACGACACCCGGCTCTGTCTCAATATGGTGCTGAATCAGGTCAGTACGACCAGGTGATCCCCTCCTAGGGCCAGTGCGAGGGATTTCTCTTTAGTAATCGCTTCTTGCCCGAGATCCTCCTCCCCACTCACTGCCGTCGCTAGCAGCACTGACTCCTCCACGCTCCATTTTTTAAGGAGGTTGAGGTGGTAGATTTGCTGTGAGTCGCCTCTATCTGTTTGTACTACCTCATAATTGAGATCTCCTATCCGCCGTGTGACCTCAAAGGGTCCTTGCCACTTGGCCAGTAATTTGAAGCTAGAGGTTGGCAGTAATACGAGCACTTTATCTCCTCGTGCAAAATCTCGTAGCTTAGTCCCCCGGTTATACAGCTGGCTTTGTCTGTCCTGGGCCTGAAGCAAATTCTCCATAGAGAGCCGCCCCAGTGTATGGAGTTTTGCTCGCAGGTCCAGGACATACTGAATTTCATTTTTGCTATCCGAGCGTCCGTCCTCCCAAGTTTCTTTCAGGACGTCTAACACCTCCCGGGGCTGACGTCCGTAAAGAAGCTCGAAGGGGGAAAACCCTGTGGAGGCTTGGGGGACCTCGCGCACAGCGAATAAGAGGGGTTCTAGCCAACGGTCCCAATTTTTCACGTCTTCTTGTACAAACTTCCGGATCATGGTTTTTAACCCTCTGGAGTCGATTAACGCGGATACACGTTATGAGTCATTTCCTCCTGATAACCCCGAAAAGAACTTAAATTACACTTTCAGTTTTAATCGTACAGATAAGAGCAATACATCAATCGAATCTGTAAAGGGTCTACTTTTTTTGGGATACAGACATAATAACAACAAAACTTTGTGCACTTATAAAATAAAGATAACAAACAAGGTGTGCTGTCTGCAGCCTTTGTCTGCGCTGATCTTCCATTTACAAACACTTCATTAAAATGAACTGTAACTCCGTGAATACTCAACGAAGAGACATGAGAGAGATATCTATAGAAAGCTTGACATGTCTACTTTTAAACTCAACAAGTGCCGCCGAAAACACATATTCTATGATAAAGTAATCCATATGAAAACAACGCGATGTCCGTTTTTCACGTCTCCCTTCATTATATCTAATGTGACCACGCTCTATTCAGATTCAAACTGAAGCGCGCGGCTTGAATACGCCCACAAAGAAAGAAAAAGAAAAGAAAAAGCAGTGAGACTGTTCTTCAAGTTTTTATTTTACTGTTACTCCAGCGGGGGGCGGGCCTCAGTGACCCCGCCCAACGGGACCTAGGGAGAGGGACAGATTTCGGGGAAGGGGGGGAGGGGAAGACAGGGGAAGAGAGAGAGAGAGAAACAGAAGGAAGGGGCTCGCTGACCCCGGAGCACGCCGCCAGCTGATCCTCTGCCAGTTGGATGGTCAGTTCCAGCGACCGGAAGCGCTGAAGGTGTTGTTCGGGGCTGAGGCCGACCCTCTGGAGGATGGCTCTTCTAAGGTCGGCATAGACCAGGAAGTTCGGGACGAGCAGTTGTTGTGCAGCCTTCTGGGCCTCCCCCGACAGCAGTGGGATCACCCGGACGGGCCAGCTGTCCATCGGCCACCCACATGCCTCAGCCGTTCTTTCGAAGAGGTCTAGGAATGCCTCTGGGTCATCTGTTGGCCCCATCTTCGTGAGCGGCATGTGGGGGGTGGGGCCGGCTCTGGGGGAGGCCGGCTCTGGGGGAGGCGACCTCATCCGACCCTCCCAGTCCAGCAAGCTCCGGAATAGCTCGCGGCCCTCCTGCTGGGCCTGCATCATGGCCTGGAACCGGTGTTCATGGTCAGCCCGCAGATCCAGCAGGGCTTTGTGGTGTTCCTGATGCAGGCCCGCGAGCGATGTTATGATGTCCGCAAACGGCGATGTCGATGGTCCTGACAGAGTCTGCATGGCGGAATCGTTCTCCTTCCTCACGGGTTTCGGCACCAGTGTGGTAAGTTCAGTCTTATAAAGAGGAAGGAGACCGGGGTCGGCGTGCGGGGCTCGTGGGATACTTTATTTAAGAAATAATAAAATAAAACAAACAATCATGGGACAAAATATGTAAAACCTGAAATACTTTGGGCATGCTATGTCATTTGCTGTTTTAATGTTTATTTATCTATCTATCTATCCATCCATCCATCCAGTTTTGCTTTTATACATCTTGTAGAAACATTTTTCCTAACCATCTTACATTGCTTTCAATATGTACATTACAACAGTACAATATATGCATTCCCTGGGAATCAAACTCATTCCTAATTTATTCATAGCCAGTTTCTTTGACTGCATCTGTTTGGTGAGCAGCTCAGTTTTAAATGAAGCCGGCACACAATTATAGACCGGTGACAAACAAAGAAAGAACCTGAGCAATAGTAACACCTCCTTTGTCAAACACACCGGAAATATTCACCCCTCATTGCGAAGATGTTATTGCATCTGAGTGATAACAAGCTTGTTTGTCTACAGGTGTTAAAATCTCAGCGGTGTTGAATACTCATCCAAGAGTCATGCGTTCTGTTAGAAACCCGTCGACTAAGAGGTCCTTGTGTGTTTATGTTCATTTCCTCTGGATGTGTGGTTTTTCATGTCTGTCTGTCTCCATTTGCACTTTACCATGTTTCATATGTTGGTCCAAATTTGTGATGGTTATATAAGACCTCGCATGTGGTTTTGAGTTTGTTTTTAGTCTGTATGGAATTGTCTTCAGTTATTTTTTTATGTTGTTTCTCTCCCTGTCGTTTAGGCTTCCTCAACCCCTTTGATTTCCTGCCATTTTAGTCCCCCCCCCCCCCTTCCTTCCTCCCCTCAGTTCGGGAATCCTCATGGTGTCACTCAACAGTTTGTGTCCACGGTAACAGAATATGGTGCTCGACGATGACATGTTGATTCTGAGAGCTCTTTGTGCACCTGTCATACTGCCTGTCTGCCATTATAAAGCAATTGCAAAACGTCAGTTTGTATCTCCTCGCCTTTTATAAGGATGGGAGATGTTATATAATGGAAAAAGGGACAGGAAACAGTTTTCAGATATTTATTGAAATTGTTTAAAATTAGTACATTTCATAGATAGATAGATAGATAGATAGATAGATAGCATGACACGTTCATTTATCTGAACAATATGATGATTGGCTTTCGTATTTCCCAGGTGATATCCCCCTTTTCTGACTCTATTCTGGCTGAGAAGACCATCACTGTGGTGGATGATAAAGTGACCATCAGTGATCTGGGAGTTCAGCTTGTGGGCTCTTTGAGTCTCTCACTGCAGGCCAGTTCCACCAACAACAGAGCCTTCTACATCACAACCACTGCTCAGGACCTGTTGCACACACCCAAACAGGTGAGAGCCTTGAGAAATGGACAACAGAATACTTATGTTACTACTATATATCATAGAAAAAAAATAATATAGGCTGTTACATTTTAAAACTAGATGCTGATGCTGCTTTAGGCATTGGGGCTACTTTAAATTGGCTAGAACTAGAGGTTTAGGCTGTAGTGAATTGCAGTCTTGATGATTTCAGAAATAAAAGCTAATGCCACTGTGAATTGACAGCATAGCTCTAAAACATTAACACCAGGACCCCTGCGCACTTTCAAGTTACAAATGGCGGTTCCCAATTATTTGTTGAAAAAATAAGGTGAATACAACCAAAAATTGAGACTTCCCTGAATTTGTCAAAACATTGAAGAAGACTTTTAAAGCTTAAACAGCTGCAAGGAAACCCACTGATTAACAGAAGCATTCACATGCAAAGATCCAATCAGAAATAGTTACTAATATTGTGGCACTTTAGAATACATTTTCATTTTTTTACTACCTGGTTGAAAGACTTTTTTTCAGAGTCTGTGGCTAAAGAGAGAGTGAGAGATATTAGAGAGTAAATATAGAGACTAAAATACTCGAAAAAGGAACAATCTTTCACATACTTTCCTGACAGTGCAACATTTTAAACCAGGCATCATAAAAAGCACACCTATCAACCATCCACAGTCTGCCCTGCCAACAGTACAGATACCACTGCGGAAATAATCCAGTATGCAAACAGGTTCTGCAAAATGTTCTAGCCTCTGTTTGCTCTATTAACCAATGGCCCCTCACTAGAGGCACCGGCGCTCATTTTGGCAGGCGTGATTATAACTGAGCTGCGAGTAGCTCTAATATTCTCCTTCCCCCTACAGTGCTGTTTGGAATCATCTGATTAAAGTATCTAAAATAGCGGCTCTGCTAAAAATCTGAATGCTTTCCCTGGCTTCTGCCAGCGTTTTCCCACGCACAGGGCCCAAGGTTAACTATGAGTGAATGAGAGTGGGTGGGAAAACACTGCAAGAGTCTCATTTGGAGTTATTGGCAATTACGGATATTAAGAAAAACGCTTTTTGTCTCAATTGAAGAAGCTGCCAAAATCAAGGTGGCCACATATCTGGAGGCTGTTCTTGTACACTATTTTTGATACGGTGTGATCTGCAGTTTGTGTTTTCAGTCTCTTTAGCATTTGTGATTAACTCCAGAAATTCTACATCCTATATAATTATAATCCATATCCTATAATTACCTCTCTCTCTTTCGTAGCATAGTATTTAGTATTTCTTAAATTATATATGACTGCATGTTTAGATAAGCTAAAATTAATTTGCACAGTCTGCAAGTGCTGCTACAGATATTTTTGTGAGCTTCTTGAAAACTTGACACTTTAGTCTTAAAGGGACAGTTCACTCAAACATGAAAATGATGCCATCGTTTATACAATTTTTTAAGTGTCATTCCAAACTGTATAACTTTCTTCTGGAAATTTTGAAAATTATACATGCTTTTCTTTCCCATACAATGAAAACATACCGGGTTTGAGTGTTCTGCAAGGATGTTTTACAGGTTTAGATAACATGCATGAGCAAACCATGACAGAATAAAATATTTGAGTGAACTATCCCTTTAAAGGAACTATTTTCAGCCCCTTAATACCATTGAGTTGTGCTTCCCTATAGTTAATGATGACTGGAATGGAGGAATTGCTTGTTTTAGCAGAAACAGTTTTATGGATTTGAGGCTGTACTAAAAAGGCACCAGGACTTCTGGTTGGGCATTCACTCTCTCCTTGCAGTCAAGTGAAAAGAAAGTTTATTGCTTTAAGCATGTCAACTTATTTGCCTCTTCCTTTATTTTTAAAGTATAAATTACTGAGTCTTTTTAAAGTAAATCTTAATCTGTAATGCTCCTGTATTTATCATGGGAAATTGTGAATTTATAAAGAGAAATAACCTTGACAGCCTTGCCATTAGACGTCATTTCAGTTCCAATCACAAGCAGCTTGTTATTAAATTCACATATTCAGGGACTTCAAATGTTTTCAGAGAAGAAATTCTCATTCTGACAATACAGTATAATCCTTCATTCTCCAAGGATGATGTTGCAGTAGCTACTCTAATTTGGGTTTGTTGTTAAAAAGGAGACCAAAAATAAAAATGTGGTCACCATTTGCTCAGCCATATGTTGTTCCAAAATTATAACACAAAAGAAGAAATATGTAAAAAAAAAAATAATAATAATAATTGTACCAGCCATTTTTTCCTAAGTGAATCATGAGACATATCTTCTAAATCCTTTGGTTTCAGTAAAAAAATAAAATAAAATAAACTGTGTGATTCATTTCTTTACAAATCAGACTGATTTGGTTCTCAAATGTAGTTGCCTGACTCACAGACTGACTGTGCAGAGGTTAACTGGAGGGAACTGGTCAAGCTTTTCTATGTAATTACAATGAATGGAAACTGAGGCTTCAAAAAGGATGCAAAACTCATCATTGAAGCAGCTCATATGACTCATGCACTATATATATGTTTGCTGAAGACACTGATTATCTTCTCACCCACTGTTAACCTGTGACTGGATCGTTGAGCCAAGAACCAGATTTTTAAACAAGTCATTCAAAGTGAGTGGTATTCTGAACTGGATCAACCAAATCAATAGAAACGTGACTCAAAAGAATGATTCATTCAATGAAAAGCAAGCGGTCACGCATCTATTCTTAACCTTCTATTTGTTATATTACAGGAAGCCATTATCAGTGCATGGATTCAGTACAGCGATGGCTCTGTGACTCCTCTTGACATCTATGACCCTAAAGATTTTACTGTAACCATCACCTCACTGGATGAGAACGTGGTCTCCACCTATCAGGATCAGTCCCAATGCTGGCCTGTGGTAGTGGCAGAAGGCGAGGGGCAGGGAGCGCTACTGCGCGTGGAGATGATGATCTCAGAAACCTGCCAGAAATCCAAGAGAAAGAGCATTTTGGCGATGGGGATAGGAAACGTACAGGTGAAGTTCGGACAGAATGACCTGGAGCAGAGGAGTGGAACTCAGGAGAACAGTCTGGACAACAGCACAAACGAACAGAAACATAAGCTTCTAGAAGTGGATAAAACAAGTGGAGGGGATAGCTGGAAATACACCAACACCGGGGTGGAACGAGAAGAGTTGGTTCTAAAGAAGGTCAGCACAACCGCAAAGACTCCACTAACCAGTCGTTCCGGGGGCAGCAAGCAGGGTGGGGGGCAAAACAACAACCCTGTGGACTATACCAGTTTCCCAGCACAGGTGGACCTACCTGGCGGTGCAGACAGCGACTTGACTCAGGCTCCGAGAGGTCTGTCAGATCTGGAAATTGGCATGTATGCCCTGCTTGGAGTCTTCTGCCTTGCTATCCTCGTCTTCCTCATCAACTGTGTCAGCTTTGCCTTCCGCTACCGCCACAAAGAGCTTCCTGTACTGGAGCAGGGCAACATGAACCATGCCCACGACTGGGTGTGGCTAGGTAACGAAGCAGACCTGATGGATCATCACGGAGATCACGGGCCACTGGCACACAACGATGAGTGCACTACCGCGATAGATCGCAACGAAGGGTGCGAGGAGAGCAAGTACCTCCTCAACGGGAGCGGTGTTCAGAAAAGTGGACGTGGCATCCCCCAAGTGCACTCTGATCCACGGTCTTGTTTGGGAAATGACCCCAGTGGAAAAATCGAGCCCCTTAACAACTCTCCCAGCGCTGCCAAGCGCAAAAGGGTGAAGTTTACTTCCTTTGCCACCGTACTACCAGACGAAGGCGGGCCGTACACCAACTCTATCCTTATTGGGAATGAAGATGACATCAAGTGGGTCTGTCAAGACATGGACCTGGGGCAGTCAGCCGAGCTCAGGAGCTACATGGAGAGACTGCAAGACAATCTGTAGGAGCCGGGAAGAGAACGAAAGAAAGGGAAAGGTAGAGGGCGGACACACAAAAACTCACCAGAAATGCCTTTGCACTGTTGGGGGAATGCAGGGAGACAGGGAGGGAGGAATTATTAAAGAATCGAAAGTGGACGCAAGCAGAGAGCAGGAAGAAATAAAATCCTTTGGGAGTCTCGAGTTAAGTAGGAAATTCACGAAAAGGGGAAACGGGTGAAAAGAGACTGGCACGTTCGTACTGGCTCCACCGAACGGTCCAGGTGGCACAGAGGGAGCAGCTGCCAACTGGCTAGCACAGGGACAGAATGCCAGTTACCGACATCCCGAATAAACAAGCCCAAACAAGACCAGCGAGAGAAAGAAAGAAGGGAAACTTGACAGCTGTACAGAAAATCACAGTCCATGGAAGTTGATAAACAGGAGTTGTTATCGCTAATGTAATTTAGTGTTTTGATTTTTCTTGATTCTAATCATTGGGACGTTTACAACAGATCTTATTTTTTGAGATAATCCCAGGTTTTTCTTAGTTTTTTAGATTAGTATGTAACTAGACCAAAACAGCGCCTCAATGCACCCAGCCCAGCCCAGATCCAGGTCTGTGTTTGTTTTTTTGTTTTCGCTCATTTTGTACTGTCTGTCCGTCCTGCCTGAATTCCAAGAGACCTGGGGTACAAGGATGTGTGGGATTCCCCCTGGCTGGAGTCTGTACCAGCTGTATCTGCACACACACTATTTAAGGAGTCCTCCCTCTCCATCTCTCCTCTGGGAGAAAAACACAAGACATCAATGATGAAAAGCAACATGTGAATAAAAAGACTCCTCATGCACTGTTCATTTGATCAAGTGAATGTGGGATAAAAAAGACTGAGGACTTCTTTTGAGTCCCATCGGGGGGTTGTTCATTTGCACAATAAGAATAATACAGAAAGTGCATAGAGCGACCCTCAGCTGATTTGCTGACTGTCCTTACAGCAACTGATCCAGACCTTCAACCTGACAGATGCGATGTTGAACATGGGACGGACAGTGTAGAAATACAAGCCCACAAATTTGAGTTGTGTTTGTTATAAAACCATATGATTGCTGTGATAGGAAAATATACAAGAGTAGATATGGTCTATTACTCTCCACTATGGAAAATGTATGAATGTTTCTCTTTTTATTGAGGTGAAATGTACATCGTTTACCCCCTTTTTACATGGCTGGAGCACCTGCCCATGGTTTTTACATGTCCTATAGGTTTTAAAGCAACTTTCTATTTCTGCCTCACTAACCCTAGCATTTACCCAGCTCCTTGAATTCTTGTTGTTTATATTACTGAAGAGTTGTAGGGAAGGACCGATGTGGAAACCTTCTCTTTGAAAGCTCAGGTGAAAATACGCTCACAGATGAACAGTGGTAATATTCAAATGTAGGTTGTAAGAATGCAATATTTATTTGTAAGTGTAATATGAGATAGGATGTAAATAAAATGATTGAAACTTTCTTGTGGACACTGCAAACAGGCTGTTGCCTACGTTTTCACAATCGACACAGAGTCATGAGGCCGTTTGAGTGTATCATATTTTGTTCAAATCTGATTTCCCCTGAAGGAATAAAAAAGATAGGCTTTAATATGTTAAGACATGTCATTGGTTTTGTCAGAATATCAGACTCCACATTTACACAGGGTTCGGTCTTTTCCTTTAATAGATTATTTCTGTTTGTTTCAAAGGTGTTTGATTTAGTTAAATCTGTGAAGTAGGGTAGAGCAGATTTAATTGTAATTGGAAAGTATTTATATAAATGTATTCGTTTTTTTTTCCTTTTTTTTGACCATTTTCCAATAAAATATTTTTGGAACACAATTATTCCATGTGGCATCTCAGTTGCTAAAAAATATGTATTCATTTTTAAATTAATAAAAAAAAAAAAAAAAATTAATATTTATAATATTAATATTTAATTTATTAAAAACCAATTCATTCTTTTTTAAATGTAGTTTTTATATACATTTTCTTTTGTTATCAGTTATATGAAATGCGAGAAAAGACTTTTAACTGTTTTAACTGTATCTTACCTTTTAACTTTTTGCGTGTCTGTTGATAAAACTGTCCATTAATATTATTATTATTACATTTAAACCTGCTCTCTCCTATTGAAATTATGATTTGTCATAAGCAGCATTTGAATTCATTAATATGACATAAATGCTTAAAGATACACTGAAACTGAAATGTTTAAAGATTTTGTCAGTCGTTTTAAAGGACAACGGCAGTTTGAAACAAAAACACAACTTCATTCCAGTAGCCACAAGTAAAGGGAGGTGATTTTGAACTCTTTTTTTTTTCTTTTATAAACATACATACCTCATTTAGTCTGAGGTGGAGTGACAGGATGTCTTGTTTTCTAGATGTCCTTATGGGATTGGATTGACTTTTACTGTTTGAAGTTTCATTTCATTCTGGCCTTGACTCTTGGTACAGCAGAACGACTGTTTTCTTATTAAGTTTCTTGGTTTAAGCACTATCCAGTTTATTGTCGGTTGTGACTGTAAATTATGGAGAAACCATATAATAGAATGTGAGAGAGAGATATTGAGCTCATGTGTTTGCCAAGGCCATCGCTGACACCTCTTCAACCAGAATAATATACTGGATTGTAACAATAACGCTCTTCGTTCACCATCCACATGAGGCCTTAGATGCAGTGTCACAATGTCTGATGACTCAAGATGGAGAACATGAACTCATCTTTATTCCACAGTCATTCGTTTCTTGATATTCTGATGTGTTTTCAGATAATCTGTTCCTAAATGCTCATAGTGTGCATCTTCTCATAAACCATGTTGTATCCTGCTATATGATTCCATGTTTTCATATAAACATGTTTCGTCCGATAAAACTGCTTCGTGTCCATGTACACAAATCTATATTTTCATATAAATACATTTTAGCACTCGAAGACGCCATGATTTTGTACAAATATACAGATCGAAAAGCAGAAAGAATACTGGAACACCTGCAATGCCCTACGTTTTCATTTTACGGAAGTACCGACATCCGTTAACGTCCCTTTGCTGGTATTTGTTCAGTATGACCCTCATTGTGTACATGCTTTCTCATTAAAGATGTTGCCTACTGACATGGATTTTGTTTCTTTTGTTTCCTGTTGGTTTCAACTTTTCTGTCATTAGCTAGCTATTTTTTTATCATATAATTTGTAAACCTGTATCAGATTTTAGAATTGTCCACCTACGAAATACCCAAACATTACCAACGAACTAAATTTAGCTCCTGATCAGTGTTAAAGCAGCTGAATGAAGTTTTTTATATTTTTGCTATTTGGAGCACCTTACAGTTAATTATGCGGAATTTACTGGCATAAATACAACACTGTCCCAATTACTGACTGTGCACATGCAGTTGTTGCTGCCATAAAGCAATCCGCCTTTTTGGTGGAATTCCATAGCAGGCACATCAAACTAACACACTCCCAGAGCAACCGTTTGGAGGAACGAGGGATAGAAACCGAAGCCTTATGCCACGTTAGAAGTTGGTGTACCATCATAATGATTTTGAAAGATATTTCAAGGTATTAAAAAAAACCCTGGTTGCTTTAAGTAAAACACGTGATTAATCTCTCCTTTGATCACTAAATATTTAAAATATCTGTAGCTGTATACCAGCTACAATTACAAATATTGTTTCCAGGATTCAGTCAATTTGTCATATATTTGCATATATATAGTCTGAAGTTCGATGTCTTTTTTATATTTCAGTGTGAGGAGAGAAGCTTTGGCGTACACCAATGACTAAAGTTTTGGACGGTGCACAACAGACATACCTTTAGCAAAAAGGTAAAGTTTGTGTGCACCAAAATTGGGTGCGATGTAAACCACTGTACACAATATATTTGGACTGTTTCAACAAAAGATGGCACAAAAATACTCTATAATGAACCCCACTATCTTCCACTTGGACTTCAAAGTCATTTTTTGAAATAGGGACCCATTTTCTCAGAAAAGATGGAACTGTCATTATGCTGCTGTTTTAGCACAGACAAAACGTAAACGGCTGTATTATGATTGTTTTACCAAATAGATGTCTGTCATTTAGTCAAGGGGGCTTTCACAGAATATTACATTATTTTGGGTACATAAAACAAAATGCTGTGCACTGACATTCCCAAGTATGCTGCAGAACATACATAAAGTAGAATTTATTACATATAAAAATAAATTCAATTAAATAAAGTTCAACAATAAATGAACAATATTGTATATTTTAATATCTGATAGGCTTATATATGTGTGTGTATGTATATATATATATATATATATATATATATATATATATATATGTATATGTGTGTGTGTGTGTGTGTGTTTGGTTGGTTGAGAGTCAGGCTTGGAATCATGGCTCTGTAAAGATTGAAAACCTCCATTTTAATCAGTTGGACCATCCTGTTCTTTTAAAGAGCTTTTTAAGTGATTCAAAATGGAAAATTAGCTTCCCCTCACACATCTCTTTTTCCTTTTAAATCGTCTCATTTTCCAGTGACATAAAACAGATGGCTTAGTTTTTCTAGCTGTCTCTTGCTCTCTCTCTCTCACTTTTTTTTTCCCTAAACAAATTCTATTCCAATTTAGTGGCTTCCATTAACATGTGTTTCTGCACAGGGCATTGATTTACTGCTGGTATCAAATACATATTGCCAACCAAGTGAGACATGCAACCTTTCATTTTCATGCCGTTGCGTTACAAATTCGACATGCTACATTAACAAGAAAAATGGCTGTGTTTGGCAAAGCCAATGGGAAGTGGCCTGTGTCTTTAGATGACATTTCGTTTTCATTCCGCATTCATTACTGCTTGCTGTCACTGCTGTGCTTTAAGTTGTAAGTGTGAGTGTTTTGCTTTATTGCTGTGAGTCATCACAAATGTGTGTGTGTATGTGTTTGTCATAAACGTCGCACTGCTAAAGTGGAACAGACCAATCTGCCCTCAGTTAAACAAGCACCTTACCTGTGAATGACCACACTAGAGCCTTTGCCTGTAAATGATGCTTCACAGAATATTAAAGCAATACATCTCCATGAGAGGAAAGGCAGTGCCCAGAGCCAGAACTTCACTTTTTTTTCTCTCTAAAATAAATGCACTTTATTTAAGGCTCCAGCTTAGTTTTATATTGGACATCAAATGGTGACCCAGTAGAGTACCAGAATTTATTATCATGCTACAGTAAACAAAAACAGATCGATTTGTAGTATCCAAACTATGCATGATTACACGCTTAGATTTTATTATTAACATTTTGCATTGTTTTTCATTGCTGTCTGCGACCCAGTTAGAATAGACCCACGACCTATTTTTTGAGTTGCAACCTCAGCAGTTAAGAACCACTCTTGTAGAGTATGTTTTTGTGCTGCACTTTGAACAGTGTTGTTTCTCAGAACATCAGCTTGATCATTTGCAGTGCTGCAATTTCAAGCACCCTTGACATTCCAATGTAAAACTGATGGAGTAAAATTCTTTCTGCTCCTTTCTTAAGAAGTGTATACTGAACCATAAAATGTGTTTGGAGGAACATGGACCTTTGTTCATAATTATGAATTTTGCCCTATGTCCATAAACTGGATCAACAGTAGCATGCTGTTTCACATGTGGCCAGGATTCTTTCAGGGTGGCCAAATGTTTTCTGATGCTATTTGAATGTAGTAAATCCCACATATAGAAATCATCTGAATCATTTTTTCATCTTCCTCTGTCACTGGCTATAAACCTTGAAATCAGGATAAGACAATAACATCTCGGGAATCATTCATGAATGTAAAAAAACTAAAACAAATGCCCAAGACTTAACCTGGTTCAAAGGAAGACTGAGAACAAAGGAAGTGATTAAGGGATAATAAAATACTTCTTCACCTTACAAATGGTTTAAAAAGCAAAACTGCAGATCATGTTGTGGAAAACGTGTTATGTATAGTACTAGAGCAAAACAGGCAATAGGTTTGGTAACAGTATCCCAATTTAGTAAGATTTCATTCAGCAAAAATTATAATATGTTACATATTTGTAATGAATAAAAAAGCCAAATAGATTTTTTTGACTAGTCTTAAATAGTTTGATCCCACTGTTTGTAGTTAAAAAATCTCAGTTATAAATTTTTCCCTACCTAATGACCCTTTCCAAATCCATAACTCACCCGAGATGTGGGTCATATTTTGCTTATGATGTTTAACCGAATGAAGAGCATATTATAAAAACTGAGACTCAGGTCACTTCTTTTGCTAGCAGAGTGCCGTTAGCAGACATCATAAAGTGCAGTGTTTCAGGCTCTCTCATTCTCTGTCTGTCCCCTGTATCTCATGCTCCATTACCTCTCCTGTGAGCTGAACGCACAGAGCCCTGCTTATTCACTCTCTAGTGTGTGTGTGTGTGTGTGGAGATCTAATGTGACATTAAATGGAGAGCAGCCTTGCTAATTCAATCCTTGCTACAATATAGTAAGACCCGAGAGAGTTTGCCTCCAATGGTGTACAATGTCTTAGAAAAGAGCTGTATTAAAATCTAATTTAGTTCTTCACAGACCTTGTGTATTTTGAGATTCACCAATCCTAGGAAGTGTGTTAAGCATACCTTTGCTTATTTAACAGAATAAAGTGTGATTTAATTTCTACTAGTTCTAAAGAAAATGCTGCTTGCCTGGGCAGAACTCGCTCCATGACGCTGGGATGTTGTGAGTGATTGGCAGGGCATTCAGTTCTGTAACATTGAGAAACTACATCATTTGTACATCATCGACGCCATCATGAGAACGTGCGCAGCCTCAAACCCTTCACTAGCAACTATGATTACATCAAAATTAGCAGATGGAAAAATATAAGCATTTCAGAGTTTTAAAACATCCAATAGAGTATAATGAAATATTTTCATATTTATATGCTGCTTGCTGAAAAATATTTCATCAGACCATTTCATCAGAACTTTTAAATTGCTGTCAGTAAAGAAAGATGCTTTTCCATCCAGATGATGCATTTATGTGATCCACCAGCAGGAGGCTAACCAGGCCTCCTATAAAAAAAATTATATTCTGGTTTCCTGAATATACATAACTTTAAATACACTTGCAGCCTGAATGTTTCTGGATACTTCCAAAAATTTCTAAAGTGGCACTAAAAATTGGTTTTTGATTGGTTTTGTATGAAGCTAAATTCACACTTCTATGTTTTTTTACTGCTAAAAACATTTGAATGCATCTTTATTGAAATGTTGCTCTTTGAAATCCAATGTGAGATGTTTGTTTATGTTTGTTTGTGTGTATTTCTCTGTCTCTGTACTTTAAGCTCAGTTACATTAAATAGCAGATTAACTATTTATATTTAAAATGTTGAAATAACATTTCTAATCATATTGAAATTACAGTTATGAATAAATGCTTTAGAATTATTTTTCATTGTTAGTTGAGTTGAGGAATGGAAGCTTCTTAAAGTGTTTTAGGAATAAATAGTTTATACCATGTGCGAGATGTTTATCATCTTCCCTTTTCACTCCTGAACTTCATCACGCTCTTCCAGTTTTCATGTGAGTGTAATGTTTGGTCTGTTTCCTTTTTAACACTTCTCACCCTTTTATCACTACTCTTTACTTCTGCTAACGAACACTGTGCATTTATAGACCCACAGCTTGAAGAGAGATGAGTGAAATATTGAGTAAATTATTATTATTTTTTCTGTGAATTTTTTTTTTTCTGTGAATTTCAACAGACCAGTAACAGAGTTCCTCTCTCTTCCCTCTTTACTTTTATTCAGAACACATTGTGATTGAGCCATTAGCATGCTAATACATCCACACACCTCTTGATTAGTGTGCTAATAATGCAGCCTTGAAATGGTTATTACCTGCTGGCTGCTCTCGATAGAAGAGGCAGGCTTGTCAGGTTACTTTAGTTGATTCTTAATGATATGTGCATTAATAGAAACTAGTGACAATTGCTTTTAAGGAAATCAAATTGTTGTTTTGTGGCCTGGTAGCTTTGATAGTATCTACACTACCATTCAAAGTTTGGGGCCAGTAAGAAAATAATACTTAAAAAAAAAACTACAGCTGTATATTTATATACATGTATATCCTACTACAGCTGTATATTTAACTTCAAATATGAACTGATTGGCTGGTATTATGTTTACAAATTTCCTGAGACTGGAAACATATCGCCTGATTAAGACATATATTTTGCATTTGATATCTAACATCAGCACTTCCCACATTTTGAAAAACAGGAGCTGATATCACACAGGAACTCAGTCTATCATACTGATAGAAACCGGTAGACCGTGTTATCTTGAATGTCTGCTAAAGTTCTACCTTCTACTAATTCACATTTCACTAAACTAGACCACCATTCCTTAGTTTCTTAACATCATATGTTCTCCATATTCACAGGAGAGCTTCAGCAAAGTGTTGCCGCACATACAGTACAAGGCTTTTGAAATGCAGGACACTGAATTCTGTCTCCACGTTCAGGCAATAAAATCCACCGTGAACTTCGTTCCACTGCGCACAGCTTATTTAAAAATCGGTCACCACTACATTCTCGACAGCAGTGTGGGGTTATGACACAGAATGTCACATTGCTGTGATTAATCACACAAATATTGTAATCACACATACGTTGAGATTTGGAGCAGCTGAGCTGGGTGCTTTGTGTAAAGATAGATGGTGTCCTACACAAGGGGCAGGACACCACATAACCACCCACACGCTTCCCCCTCATTATAACGGGCCAATAAAATAAGACAAATGATGTCTTAATAAGCACGAGTCTTAGTTTATTTTTTTTCCCAGGCCTGGGTAGTTGTTCGACAGAAATAGAGCAAAGGCTTTGGTATCCCATGGCAAAGAGATGAGAGGATGCTAACGGTTACTTCACCATCTCCCCATCCGTGCCACAGTTTTTTCTCTCCTCTCCCCTGCTTCCCATCTGCGTGATGTATAGCTTGTTTCAAATGCGGATTACTCAGATGTAGTGTTTTCCCTCGCTCGCTCCTGCTCTCTAAGATGCACTTCTGTAAAGGATCTGAACAGATTAACAGGCCCGATCCTCTCCGGCTGCGCAGCCAGTGTGGAAATGACTTTTCCACGGCTTGCTGAATGCTCATGCAAGTGAGGCGTTTTTATTTTTTTGTTTTCGAGAGTTAGGGAAACAGCCACGCTATTAGATGAATTCTAATGCAAGGCCACGCAGCCAGTCTGATCCACTTCAGCCCTGCTACGCTGACTTGTCAGCACAAGTGTAATGATTTTAATGTCTGCCATATCCTGAAAGACGAGTGGACGTTTAGTAGCTCTGAACTCAAGTAACTATAAATGAAGTGCATGGAACAGCTCACCTCAGCAAAAAAACTATTGTTAGACTCTCACGTTGGCTTCCCTATTGTTTTACATTTCTGCTTTTCTTTTCCACTTCAATGGGGAAATCTAAACGTTTCTTATTGATAAACTCATAAATTGCTTCTTTATTGCTCTATAATATCTTGCAGCAGGAGGCTTTTTTACTTAAACTAATTAAGGCAGGATAGATAAAGCCATATAAAAGTGAGGAATAAAACCTGTGTGGTGAGTTTTATCCCGGTGAAAGCTCTCTGCGAAAAACACAGTCAGAGATTGGATTTAAAAAGGCGATGGTACCTGTAAGTGTAGTCGTGTGCTATTGGCACGCTGTAGAGATAAGATGAAATAGAACAAGGGACACGACTGAATCCCATTCGTGAAAGTAGGGCTTGTTTTTGTCGTTCTGCCTCATTAGGGTGTTCATGTGGGTGTTTGTGTTTGTTTTTCCAATTCCTGTGCATTAAAGTTTCAAACTACCGGCCCGCAACATTATTTCATGCAGCTCTCCAAGTGCTCACAGTTAAATTTGGTCTGTTAATCAATTTCAACTTTTTGTCATTTTTTTGTTTGTTTTGTATTTAATATTGTTATAGGGTTGTTAAACAATTGCTATATCCACAAACATTTCAAGGTTTGGGATTGGTAAGATTTTTTCAATCAAAATACAGTAAAACAGTATTACTGTAAAAAATTATTACAATATAAAATAACCACTTTCTATTGTAATATATATATATATTGCTGAAACAAAGTAAATACTTTTAGAGTTGTACAGGTAATATGGTTTTAAAATACAGTAACAATTAAGTGTTTGTTAAAGCTGTTTTTTTAAAACCATGCCTTATAAATATACAGTAAATAGCAACTGAAACAATTGGGCGGGAAAAGGCTGCACTGAAGCACTTGTTGCGACATGCTCTCAGTTGATGGAAAATATTTTATTTACAAATATCATATGTGAGAATAGATTTATGTAATTAATTTTTTTAGACTTTATATGTTTAGATAACTTCTGATTGTTCCAATGCTAGCTTGATGTTTCTTGCCTCTTCTTGTCACGAGAAGATTTAAGTTTAAGCCTTTGAATGCAATCTCAGGTCTAATTTGCACACTAAACATACCGACAGTTTGGTAGATATAAGGACAAATGATCCACTTGGATTTTCAGTTCATGAATCAATAACTGCAACTATAACTGTATAGCTCCAAAGTCATGGCTGTTAAACCACTTTTATTTGTTGTAAAAATTTGCTTCACCACTTAAACTTTTCATCTGTCAAACTCAACATAGTGTCCCGGTATCTCTCTCTATCTATGATCTATCTACCTGTCCTTCTATCTTCCTGTATTATTATTATTATTATTATTATTATTATTATTATTATTTGGTAGCTGTGAGAATGGGTTATTGTGACCTTTGTGGGTTCATTTTCTCTTCTACTCATCCAGCAAGTACAAACCCTGAACAATGGCACAAGTATTATTGAGCTTCAGATCTTTCTCTTAGTCCCCTGTGTGTACTCGTTCAGCTTTTCCCACCCTGAATACTCAATAGAAAAGTGAAAGAGAGAGAACCTAAAATACAATGGAGCACCGAGAACATGGCGAGCGAGGGATATAGTAGGGAAATGTGAATAATGAGTCCAGGATTTAACACTTTAATCAATGTTTGATTAATATTTAGCAATTTTCCTGCAGCAGGAAGGCCATTCTAATGGGATCTCTGCTGTTTCCTCCTTTGCTGCTTAAGCCCCAGGCTGGACAAATTACACTGCTGTGCATGAAGCTCGGAAGACAGGAAGTGCACCCCGACATCCTACCAACATGGTCTGGAATAGAACTAAATCCTTCATAAAAATCCACCCACAATACCACCCTGTACAATCCATCCCTAAAGTGTACCCCTTCGTTAAAGCTCATTAGAAGTAATTCGGCTCTCTTTACACCCACTCTCACCCAGAACAAACCCTGCTGACAGGCCTGTCCAGGTTTACTACAGGACAGCATGCGAGGAACTTTCACAGAGGATTAATTTCTCTTTTAAAGCTCAAGAGACTTAATGGAGTTCTCCATTAGTGGTTTTTTTAATGTTTATTTAAAGTTCGCTTGTAGGAGAAATTCTGATAGGAATAAATGAGACAAAGTTGTATATATATCTCAAGATCAAGATTCTTATTTCTACCATCTCGTTTTTCATCATTTTTAGTCACATTTTTGCCCTGATCTGTTCGTGTCCCTTTAGTGTAGAAAATAAATTTTTCAAACTACAAATGTACCATGTATTAAATGAATATGAGCAATCGTTATTATTAATAAAATAAACATGAAAAACAATGTACTGTGTAAAGAACTTCTTCTCGTTTTCATTAGTTCTACTTGATAAAAATGCCTAAGATTGAAAGTACAAGTACAACCTTTAATTAAAATGAAAATAAAAACTAAACATAAAATCTGATTCAAAATAACAGTAAAAACTAGTAGTATCTCAGTGATACTAAAACAACATGAGTTCTTAAAAACGGCATACATAAATATAAAATAACTAAACCCTGCCCTAGTGAAAAGGTAATATTAAAAAAAAAAAAAAAATTATACTAAGTATAGTTCAAATCTATTAACATATTTACTGACAGATAACTTGAGACTTGCTGATATATCAATTATAATTAAACTTAATTTGGCGTACTACTTGTGCACAATGCGCATCATATGAACTCTGTGTTTTAATGTCACTATTGATGAGGATTGTGTGATCTTTGGATAATATCGGTATTTAAACGCAAAATATGTAAAGTGTACCTAAAGTATTTTTGCAATAGTTCCACTTTAGCACAATCACGTATACTAAGTTTATCTTTTATTGGACTTCAGCACTACTTCCGCACAATTAAATTGCAATAAGTACAAAATTAGGAGCTCCAATTTAGCAGACTTTAAGTATACCAGTTTAATATACTAAAAGTACAATTGCAGGGCATTTTATTTACATTAATGTGAAAATGTATTTGTAGTATACAAATACATTAAAATATATGTATTTGTCACCATGGTGGTTTAAATAGTTTAGATGAAAGAGATCTCATTTGTATTTTTTTTTCTTTCTAATAGGTTCTTTCAGTCTCATCTGTTAATTTAAGGTTGAAGGAAGGTTGCTTGAAAATCTTGTTTAAAGCTCAATGGTGAATGTTACACGTGTGAATGTGTGTTTGGGTCAAGTTTCATGCTTTTCCCACACTCTCCAGCATGATTTCTCCTCTCCGTCTGTTTGCTCATTAATAAACTGACCTTGGAGAGTCAGTGCTAGACAGGCTGCTGGAGGATTTAAAGATTAGCCTGCCTCTCGCTTCAGTCCATCTTTTGTGCTCCACCTTTATGGAAGTATGATATGTTTATTGGCCTGCCAGACACACAAGAGAGTCATATAAACCCCCACCAATATCCTTACCTACCTCCCCATCTTTCTATCTCTTTTTGTCTTTCATCCATTATCTACCTCATCTCTTCCAACCCTTCATGCACTCTCTTTTATCCTAGTGTCTTTTCCGTATTAATTCTCTCTGGCTTGTGCTTTTCTTTCTTTTCAATCATATATATATGAACTGCAAATTTACAGCTAATAATCAAAATCACCATCTTGCCCGTTCATCTCTATTTCTGTCTTCATCTATTTCTGTTTCACTTTTTCTCTCTGTAACGCACACACACTCAGACTCTTTGTTAAAAACTAGATGTAACAGACAAAAAAATCAAAGGGGAAAACAAAGTACTGGGATTTCAAAGAATCAAGCTATTATTGGAATTTTAAATTTATCAATTATTGAAAAAATCTTTTTCATACATGAATGCTCAGAGTGACCGTGAGATGTCAATCTCAAGAAGAAGAAAAAAGACTTATTAGAAATAATTTGAAGCAATATGATATTGTCTGTGAGGAACAGACTGAAATCTACCTTTAAATGGGAAAACCCTGATTACTACACTGTAAAAAGTGGTAACCTGGAAATGGTACTTTAAGAGTAATTTTTACTTGATTTATCCCATAAAAACATTTCCTTTTTATTACACCTTGTTGTATAGTAAACATCTATGTAAGATGTATTTATTTTTTATATATTTTATTTGTGGGGTTAAAGGAACAGAAAATGCTGAGAATTTACATCCAAGATGTAGATGAGTTTATTTCTTCATCGGAACGGATTTGGAGAGGTTTAGCATTGCATCACTTGCTTACCAATGGATCCTCTGCAGTGAATGGGTCCCGTCAGAAGTAGAGTCCAAACAACTGATGAAAACATCATAATAATTAATCCACACTAAAGTCCATTAATTCATGTCCTGTAAAGTAAAAAAATAAATAAAATAAAATCTGCATTTTTTTAAGAAACAAATCCATCAAGGTATTCCATAATCCATAATAATCGATTCTCAACATTTTGCACATCTACCAGTCAAGCAGGTTTTCCAAAGAAGTAAACTGATAAATCTTCTACCTAGGCCAAAAAAAATAAAATAAAAAATGCTCTACACACTTATTAAAGAGGGTAAAACAGGTGAACGAGGTGAAAAGCATGTGATGCATCTCTGATGAATAGCAGCATATAGCTCAAAGGCTCTTTAGTATAATATTCGGCAATAAATCAGCTCATAATAGATGAAAAAAGCCTTGCTGTGATACTGTAGCTCTGGTGGCATATGGCATGATGTCTTCAGTGTTTTTTAGTACAGATTCCTTATTCTGGCCAGGTAAGTCATGCTTTGATAAACAGCACAGCTCCATTCTCAACCTCCATCTATCTTAATGTTTTAGAAATCATCCAGCAGAGAAGCAGAACCACTTAATCTTAACAGGCTTTTAGGTGAAAGAGAGCCGAGTCAATGGTGTGTAAGCAATCTGAGCTGGAAGGTCACAGGATAGACGTGAAGATAGGCTCGCTAAGACTATTACGTCAACATTATTGAATGGTGTCATAAATTGGACATCAATTATCTGAAATTTACTGGCTAAGTTGGCACAGGCACATGGCATCAGGATGGGTTTGTGTGATGGGAGCTGCATGGGAGAAGAGAGGCAGAAGAACAGTGAAAACAGCTAAAAGGTGAGAACAGCTTTGCTAATTCGTTAAGACATTCATTATCACCTGTGGCTATGCTGAAAGTGTCTGCTTTGACATCTGAGTCTCTCTCTTGCCATCACATACACTTTAAGATCTCTAAAAATAGACATAGTGACAAACTGGAAGGAACACCTAGTTATAAAACAGATTTGATTGTGGATGAAGCAAGACTGACCAGAACAGCACTTGAAACTATGGACTGTGTCCCAAAACTGAAGGTGGTTGCTTTTCTGGCCACCCAGTTAATGACTTCGACAATGAAAATAATGTCATTATGACTTTAATTACAAACACTCTACTGTTTATTTAATTGTACTATCACTTTTGATCAAATTAATTCATCTTTGAATAAAAGTATTAAATGTCCAATTATTCAAAGACCCACGATGGGGTAAGAAGGTCTCCTTTCACGTATATAGATTTTTTTAGGGTGCCATTAATATAAAATTCTATTGTATTGTATTGTATTGTATTCTATTCTATTCTATTCTATTCTATTCTATTCTATTCATCTTACAATCTTGTGTTATCATTTCACCTAAAAATAAAATAAAAACACTTTTACACAAGGCCCTCACTCTAAGAAATAAACAAAAATATAAAATCAAAATACCTTTGATGCTCAACATAATCCCATTTTCCAGAGACACAAACTTAGATCATTAACATGGAAGTATTATCAAGGATATCAAGGATTTTGATATCTCAAATTTTGATATTTTAAAATTTGCTGCAATGTTTTATTGGTTATTTACGTAATCACCCTGACAAATTCCCTCACGGATCGACTGTATTCCTGAGGTAACATTTACTTTAGATGCACCATGGATAAAAGTGTGCCAAAATAATTTTCTTTGTTTAAATTTAACAAAAAGTCGAAGACTTCGACTTTGTTTTGTTAAATATAGCATAAAACCATTTCTGGGAGTGTATGTTACTTCAACACAAAGTAAACAGAAAACTGTTTGTTGCTTACTATCACGTTTTAGCTCAGTTTAGTTGGATTGTGTGCGCCAACCATTAGGCCACATCTTAGCACCAGTGTCAGAAGGACTAGGGAGAAATGGCCCCAAACATTAAATTGTTGTTGTTTTCCAATACAATACACCTATTTTACAACTATCTTGTATTGGTGATTTTGTATAAATTCTAATGATTTAATGCATATGAAAATGTAAGAATTTTGGTAAAAAAAAAAGGTGTACCCCTAAACATAAACCTCAGTGCAGGGGATTGTATGAAAATGTACAAACGCAATTGTATGAGTCTTAAGCTAAGAGTAAAGGTGGGGTTGACCTCGTTGCTTTGGATGATGTCAGCATGCTTACTAATTATGCACACAGTGATTGACCGATAGTCTCGGTCAGAAATTTATTCATAGACATATTTTAGAGTGCGATATTATGTTGCCACATTCAAATGTCACTAATTTAACAAGCATATGTTCAGCTGGCAGCAATGTACACGTGCTTCTCAAACAATTAGCGGATATGCATATAAACAGCCTTTTAATTATCAGAGTAGAATAATCATGGCTGATAGTAAGACATGCAAACATTACAGAAAACCAAACTGGACGCAAGAACAGGTGCTACTTCTTGCCCAACTTGTTAATGAAAACTAGGATATAATCAAAGGAAAATCTGGAGTTGGGATAACCTTTAAAACCAAAAAAAGATGTGTGGGAAACGTGCAAATAAATGGAGAGTGTTTCTAAAATGTTTATTTTCTGAAGCAGATTGCTGCCATTTTATCAGCCATTTTATCCCTGCTAAAAAACAACAACTATATAAACCATCATAGAATTTGTAATGGTTTTACTAGTTATAATGAGAATTGTATTGGTTTTAATGGAAACTGTAATGACCCTGTGGGTTTCTACTTGGTAATTGGTTGTTGGCTTGTTAGATCCACTAAATCCTAATGGAATATGTCTCCAAACACACTACAGGAAACCTTTATTTAATGCTTTTAATAGATAAAACTTGATGGTTTGTAATGTTTGTAATGCTATTTGTAGTGGAAACCATTAGAATTGCTGTGATGGTTTGTATTTTTTTTTTCTTCAGCAGGTAGGATAGTTTGTGATTTGGTTTTAGTGACTTAAGAGTCCTCTTCACTACTCCTAATGTTTCACAGATTAAGGAGCAAGTATAAGCGCTAAAACGCTTTGTGAAATACTCTTAGAGCAAAAATTCAGGAG
This sequence comes from Carassius carassius, assembly GCF_963082965.1. NCBI lineage: Eukaryota > Metazoa > Chordata > Actinopteri > Cypriniformes > Cyprinidae > Carassius > Carassius carassius. Next base: position 39,406,681 of record NC_081759.1, read on the forward strand.
TCCTAAATTTAGGACTGACACGGCCATTATTTTAAATATTTTCTCCTAAATCTGCAAGTTATGAGATACTGTTTTGTGAATACGGGCCCAGATATACCTTAATGGCAATAAATGGCCACCCTGAAGTTGACATTAAAATATGGCACAGAAAATTATATCATTAAGAAAATGCAAAAATGGCCTCTCAGTGGGATGTTATTTTCTGCCACTGGTTTGCACTAACCCTTATTACATTTACATGGGACAACAATACTCCGGTTAAGAGTATACTCTGATTAAGAATCTACCATGTAAACAGAGATTACCTTAATTTGGCTAAAGTCATAATCGAAGTAAACAGTAATCGAATTAAGATGAGTGACATTACTGAAGTGCAGAATATACATGTAAACACCTCAATCTCATTATTACCATCGTGTAGGACTATGTACTACAACATATAAAACGAGAACATGAAAGGAATATTTTAAAAGCAACTCATGTAAACACCATAATCATAATACTGGCTTATTTAGAATAAGGTAAATAATTAGATTACTGATGTCCATCTTAACATAGTCATTGATGCACATCGGCTGAAGTGTGCTTGGTCCAGACTTGACTACCATTTGCATGGACGTGTGATTACTTATCGTGGTCTCTTCCACACGAGTGCCCCCCTTAAAAAGCCTGCATGCTCTGCTGTTTACAGCAGTGCCTTAAGTATCCCTCATAGAGCCATTAGCAGAATCTGCAAGCAGAGCATAATGAGAGACTTTGTGGCATTTCTTATTATTACTTTATGATTGTTAATCTCTGCACATCTTTGTTACTCTGCAGCAGGCGTCTGTAATGTCCTCTCTTAGGACCGAGGTATTTCTGCTGGGCTGGTATTAAATAATCTCCCTGTGATTGTGCTGCGTGTTTATGGGCTATCAGAGACAACTGGGCCAACTAAACTTAATCAGTTTATTAGTAGAGTGCTGAGGAAATGTGATATACGATGTCTAGGGTAATCAGAAGTCATCATGCTTCACTGCCCGGCCTCAAAATTCATAACGGTGCCAATTATTCCTCAGTTATTAATTATAAAACATATTTTCCTTTATTAGCGTTTCTATCGCCCATGTTGTAGATTTAGGAGAGAATGCGTGCGGGAACAAAGCCAGTTGCCGGTACCTCTGGTAGTATATGAGAAGAGATAATTAGCTTCCCCCATCCTGCAAAGGGTTTTACACCTCTGTGGGGGTGCTTGAGCGAATTGGAAACTTGGATTGTGAATTCGAGAATCCTGGATTTGAATCCAAATATGCTGTTTTGAGTAAAAAGGAAAACTTATGTGGTGTTATACAAATGTTCTTTCCGCAAGTCACGACATAGCATGATGTCATCATTTCAGATGTGCTACAATAGCTTTTCATCATGCATATTTTTTTCTTTGTGATAAGACTTGAGTGAGTCTGACTATATGTGCTTGAGGTCTTCTTCTGAGCCCATTTTCCTTTTGATCGTGTTTTGATCGGGTGAATTGCTGCAATTTCCCGGCTGATCTGACAGTGTGTTGGTGGCCCATGATCAGAAAGAGCAAAGGAGTTTCAGAATTTGGGCTTGCCAGAGGAGAAATCCTCTTTGAAATTCCAAAACGTAAGCGCTTTCATTAGGAAGAGTGTCAAAACATTGTCCAACAGCCAGAGTGAGTGCAACTCTACGTTTAGAATCATCTTCATCGTCACTGGGATCACTTGAAATCACTTGCTTTGCATGCATTGCTATATGCCTTGATGATTTGGTTTGGGTGAAAGTTTTTACAGCCTTTAAGATACTGTAATGTGCTATTCTCTCAGACAGAAAGGCGAGTCATTTCTGGGACAGTTAAGTCAAAAGTTTTTGGGGATTTTAAGAACATGGACCTATTTTGCTATTTCTAAGGAGATTAACAGAATTTTTCCTCCTGCTTCTTTACTATAGCTTCAAAAACTCTCCATTAGTGTATCCAAAATGCCATTTTAACTTGTTCGTTCAGAAATGGTTTAAAATATCATATTTAATATTTCAAAATTGTTTAAAGCTGCAGGCTGTAAGTTTTCCTCTGTTGTCATCGGTTTGAACCCTGCAATTATTGTGTAAACATTCTATGGAACACTGATCAAACTTTTTAACATGGAAAGTTATATTGTGATAAGTATCGTTATCTTTTTATCGGCCAGCCTTACTTAGAAAGAAATTAATCTTGAATCCAAAAAGGCAATTTAATATTTGTTATGATAACATTATTACAAGCTTAGCGTGGTGAATTGAATTGGGCTTGAAAGGTAAGAGGTTTTGAACACTGACTTATGTACTTACTCATTAATTGATTTTTGATCAAATTTAAACAGTAAAAAGTTATGGACTGCAGCTTTGTTAAATCTGCTTTACATTTTTAATGTACACAATATTGGAACACAAAACTTGAAGCCCCCCACAAGCAGTAGGTAGTATTTTACTATTTAAAAAAAAAAAAAAACTATTTTAATCAATAGAAACTGGGAGTATTGACATATTAAATTAACCCATGCCTTAATGTATGATTACAGAAATTTTAATAAGAGGTGGTTTTTGAGTTTTATTTATTTATTTATTTACTTACTGAACCTGCCCCGATCCCCTGGTAGTGGAACAATGCTCTAAACGATCGATTGAAACAGTTAATCTTTCTGTAGATTAGATGGTAGTTTACCTAGTTAAACATTTGAGTGGCTTTCCTAGCACTGCTCATTAATTCATCACAGTAATCAATTTGTCTTAGTATCTTATCTGACTATAGCGAGGAAGGGAAGGGCACAGGACCCCTGAGTGATCTGGATCTAATAAGTCAAGGGGTCTTGTATTATCCAGAGGGGTTTATTTGATAATGACCATCTGACTGTGCATCATCATTCTTATTGAATACCACGACTTAGGTGCCCTTGAGCAAGGCATCGAACCCCCAACTGCTCCCCGGGCGCCGCAGCATAAATGGCTGCCCACTGCTCTGGGTGTGTGCTCACAGTGTGTGTGTGTGTTCACTGCTCTGTGTGTGTGCATTTCGGATGGGTTAAATGCAGAGCACAAATTCTGAGTATGGGTCACCATACTTGGCTGAATGTCACGTCACTTTCACTTAATTATTCTATAATGTGACTAAAGAGACTGTGTGTGTGTGTCCAAGAGCACTTCATCTCCACAGAGTCTGCTATGTTTATTCTGCAGTAATGACTCTGGCTACTTGCTAAATATATGGATGGATATGAAATATTGATTTGAGTTGACACTGAGTTGAGTTATGTCATCATTCTGAAATATTTACCGAATGCCACAATTGACCAATCACAAGTATTTTGTGTAAGGAAAATATTTGAATTTGTCTTTTTTTTCTGTAAATTCATCAGTGCTGAGTTGACATCTCTGCTTTGAGTTTCTATGAGAATAGCATTGTGTGGCTTTGAAACCGAGCCGTATGAGTTGTATTTTCACCTGGTAGGCCTGAGGTTCATTAGAGGCGTGCGTTTCTGCGCTCTGACAGTGTGTCAGCCGAGACAACAGCAGTTGGTGCACAACATCACCTGTGATGATGTGTTTCTAATCAAAGGCTTCCTCTTTGGAGGTGAGCCGTCTTAGATCTCACACCCTTAAAATAAGGACAGAGATCTTTATGAATATATAGCAGAGGCACTTGTGCAAACACCGAAATTATGCTCAAAGATATTGTGCCGATGCAAAACTCTCCATCCTTTCTGTAAAATCCAGTTTAATTTCCATGGTGGTTTTAGCTGGTTTGTTGCTGGCTTGTCTATTTGAATTATATTAAAATATAATTGTTATTGTATTTTATTATTATTCGTACATAAATGTCTGCTTTTGTTTTCTGTCATTTTGTAACTGTATCTCTCTATTTTGAGAGACATTAGCTTTACTCGGGTAAATAAGTGAACAGCTGTGGTGTCAACTTGAATAACATGCTCTTTCTGTTTCTGTCTCTTTCTCTGTCCTTCTGTTTCACAGTGGTACTTAAAGCAGTTCTCTTTTCCGCTGAGTGACACACACCTGAGATTTCAGCTGTGATTGTGTGAACGTTTGTGCGTTGTTACCGAATTGACTATCCAGATGACAAAATCTGACGGCAGTGGCAGAAGTGTGTTCGTGTGTGCTTCGTGACGTTTCCTAGAGGTTTGAATCTCATTAAATCGTGTGCATGTGCACTCACACACGTTGAGCTCTAAGGGTTTGTCACCTGCGGTGTAGCCAATTAAACTTAAAAATACAGTCTATTAAAATCTCTTTCACTAGCAGACAAGCCTTACCTGTTTGGCCAATTTCATTTGAGGGTCTTGGGTTTGACTTACATGAGTGATTGTTTCGTTTGTTGATGATAAGGAGGATGGTTGGTTTAAGATCTGAGGAAATATCAAACCTTACAAGATTTATGTAGACTCAATTGTAAAATTTAAATATATGGTTTAATTTGAAATAAGTCAGCATGTGTCGCACGTCTCCTTCACATTAGTACAAGTTTTTAATACAAAATAAACATGACTAAACATCCAAAGGTAAGTTAAAATAAAGAGTTTAACTTTACAATGCATATCCTCTCTCATGTAATCACTCAGTGTTTCAGGCGCACAAAAGATCTTAATATATAATGGCTTGTAAACAATATGTGTCACATAACATCATATTTACTTCAGAAAAGAACATATTCGGTGTCAGCAAGAAAAATAACTGTAGCGAGGGCCATTAAATATATGCACCATATAATATACTCATTTTAATTTTTACTGTTACTCAGTGTTTAATTTATATACTGTATATATTTTTTTATGACAGTCACCATTTAAATGTTAAAGTAGAAATATTATGCTTTTATTATAAAAAACTTCATTAAGCATAATTCAAGCAGTTGTATAGCTTAAAAAAATCAGCCAGATTTTACCTTCAATATTATAGTAATGTAGTACCAACTGACTCTCATGTAAATTTTACAGCATTAGTTAGACAAGTCCTAAATAATCGATACTGAATCAAATAGAATTGGGAATCGAATCGCAAGCTTATGAATGAACATCGAATTCTGAAATTTGGGTCAAAAACCAGCTCTAATATGTGTAGATTACTCAATTAATTCTGAAGGATTTCTGTCATACAGTTGAAATGTGTATATCTTTTGTTTAATAGCTATGTTTTGTTTATTTTTTTTTTAAGTATGACAACAGATTTTAAAGCATTATGTATCAGTTATGTAAGATCTCTATTTCTGTCTATTGTAAACCAGATTATTACTAAAAAGAACTGTGTGTGTGTGTGTGTGTGTGTTTCTAGGGAAAAAGTGGTTAAAGCATTACAGCCGAAATAGAAATTGGTTTATTGAGTATGCTATTTGATATTTTGATTCTCAAAATAACCTTACATGGATATGCAACTTGTAATATAATAATGCAGAAAATAATGCTCTGCATCAGATACAGATTTAGCCATATCCTCTTCAGAAAATTAGCAAAAGGACTTGGAAGCCTTTTTGGATCTCAAAGTTGAGTAAATTGACTTTAAAGAACATGGACCACAACATTTCCTGGATCCAACAGAAAATCTTCCAGAGGTACTTTACAGAGGAGAGATTTTGAAAAATGGTTCTTAGCTTGTTTGATCTGGTGTCTGTTTTTTGCTCAGCACTTATATTGGCTCATGACTGTTGCTCGAGATTTGCACTCTCGGTGTAAATATTTGCAGGAACAAGTGCACTCAACTCTCGCTCGGTCTCACACACACACACACACACACACACACACACAACCATTTTGAGCCTGCAAACAGTGAGAGGTGAGGTCAGCATGACACACGCACCTGACAATACTCCAACATCTGTCATCACCCCTCAACAGCATCTCTTCTTCATGTTGACACGCTTACTGCTCTATTTTACTCTTGTGTGTAAGCAAAAACCACACAACTGAACATATAAATGCTTAAAAAACACAAACACACTGGAAAACATTATCAGTAAAAGTGGCATGTTACGCGACAAGAAAATGTCAGATCATAGCAGATCTCATTTAATGTACGTGGTTGAAGCCACTGTAATTACTGTGTTTTATTATGGACACTGTAGTGTAACACATTATGCTGAATTAAAACTATAACAAGTTACAGAAACAGATCACTTATGTATAGTGTATTATGTAATGCATTCCAGCATGTCATGTTACAATATACTGTATTTGATGACATCTATCTGATGACAGTAGGCATCCACACAGCTTTGACATATGCTGCAATACGACCATTCTGTACAGCAAGACCCATCTTAAAATGGGTGTACGTGTGTAAATCCGGCATTTCAGCGTTTGACTGTGCGAATATATTCAGGGAGCGCTAGGCTAAGGTGGCCTGCTGTTTTTCATGAAAATAAATGAGGCATGAGGAGCTACGCTAAGGATTGCTGTGGTGTATGATCATGCAAGGCCTATCAGCCAGTCAGATTCAAGAATTTCTCCAAAGCTAGTTATAATGCTTGATAATTCACCGGCCATATATTTGAACAGACCCTTAATCTGCTCTCTTAAAGTAAATGAAACAGTGCTGTGATCAACTGAGCTGCTCTTTAACAGGCAGAAAATGGGACTCCCACTTTGTCCCCCACCCCAGTTCTCTTGGCTATTGTGCAGCTGTCAGCGCTAAGCTCCGCTGCCAAGGAAGACACACCATTGGAACAGCACACAACCATACAAGCACCTCTTCTGTGGCTACAGAAATAGATAAAGAAGGGAGAAGCCAAAGGGGAGACGGGAAGGCTTGTGCATGCAAGTGGTTTGTGTGTGTGTGTTGAGAAACTTAAAGCCGGAGAAAGAGAAGGAGCAGTGTGCAGCAGAACTACTTTGAAAATACCTAGCCAAGCTACAAGTTAATTATAATTTAAAGTAAAGTCTGCAGTTAAGAAACTCTTTTAAGGGGAAAAAAGTAGCTTTAATGTAATATCCTCGTAAAAATAGTATACAGAGAATCTAATTGGAGAATCACATTTTGAATCTTTTCATTCCTCAATTACCAGTAATTGGCAATCATTTGTAAAGTGTGATTCTAGCACACATACATTTTTATATGTTCATATGGAAGGTGAAATGTACATTAACACAGACTGCAACTAAAATGTAAGGTAGTTAAATTTTGCGTAATGTTTGAGTTATTTTCGTTTCACAGAATATTTGATTTGTGTAATATGTAGGCCTAGTTTGAACTTCTTGTATTCAGTCAGTGGTATATTTTCAGTATCATCACATGTATTTAACACATACAGTGCTGTGTAAAGGTTTTCACCCTTTCATGTTTTTGTTTGTTTGTTTTGTTTTTTATAAGAACATAGGAATTTATTTGGTAAATGTGTTTCCATCATAGTTTATGCTATTTTTTTCTTATCGGATAAAACGTTTTTCCTACTTAAATGTGCGCATTTTTTTAATGCACATTTTTAGAATTAATGCACATCTTGGCGTTTCCATCCAGCGTTTTTTTTTTTTTTTTTTAATGCGATATTCCAAAATGCACATAAAAATAGGTAGATTGAAATGCAGCTATTGATAATAATTAGAACCATTATTAATAATTGAGCACCTGTAATAATTAAGCAGCAAATAAGAATATTAGAATGATTTCAGAAGGATCATGTGATAAAGAAGACTGCTAAAAATTCAGCTTTGTCATTACATTAATAAAAAACAGCTATTTTAAATTGTAATAATATTTTACAGTATTACTGTTTTACTGCATTTTTTTATCAAATAAATGCAGTCTTGTTGAGCATAAAAGGCTTTAAAAACATTAATAAATATGGTAACTAAAATATAAAAGATTCAAATACTATGTGCAAATTTTATATGCTTTTATTTGTGTATTATTGTATGTTTCTGCATTTATTCAAAGAAAAAAAAATATTGGTGTAAACGTTATGCATATATACCTATGAATGCTAATAGATCAGTGTTCATTTAAATTTAAATGAAAAGATTCACTGGAAATTAATTAGGTGTGCCAAAGTGATGACCATTCTGAAGAGTGTTTGATTATTCTCCCAGCTCACTCAGATATTTAAAAAAACAGCAATGTAGTGTTCGGTCACGCAACACTGCAATTCTCCAGAGAGAAAAAAAAAACATTACTATTTTAAAGATAGCCAAGACTACCGTTTCGCTTTCTGACATCTGTGTTTAACTAGTAGCGTTGCTATTTTTAGTTAGTTAGCAGCACTGTGTGGGAGGCATTTGTTCTTCATCCATTAAATTCAGTTTGCTAATGTGGGGATTTGAAACTAAGAAACTGTGAGTCAAGAGACACACTCCGCGCTGCCTGTCCCATAATTCAGAAACCAACTGAAAATCCACACATGAAAGCAGATTATGAGTCTCATTTACTTCCACATCAGCACAGAATATCTTCATTCGAGTTTCTGGTCTTTATAGTGAAAAACTATCAACAATCAACAAAGTCAGAGTTTTCCAAAAGAAATACCACATTTGACATAAACCATATATGTTGTTCCTTCATGTTACCTTCGTAGTCTTAATTATACTGCGCTTGCTGCCATCCCCGTGGGTGATCTTTGACATGGGAGAGCTCAAAGTTAACAGTTACATTCATAATTTTTGCTTTTCATGCCAGTCGAACGGTTGACTAAGCTGAAACATATATTTGGCTTCCTCCCTCAAGTTCGCATACTCAGACCTCCAGTGCTGCTTTGCACTGCTTCTGTGTGTCAGTTTCTTGTGGTTTGCTTATACCTCACAGAATCGTCTTCAAGCTCTCCGTGCTTCTGCTGTGGGGATTTGCAGGTCTGTGCGTGGGATCCTCCTAAAACAAAGTCTCTCTCACAAACACACACACACACACACACACACACACACACACACACACACACACACACACACACACACACACACACACACACACAGACAGAGTATCAGGTGCATCAGTAAAAATGAGAGCTATTTATCTTCCATTAGTGGATCGTTTTTACATTGATGTTCTCTGTAAATAAAGATTTGCCATCTTGTATTACTTTTTATAGAAGATAATGAGGATTTGAAAGAACTAGGAAACATTAGTCATCAGGATTTTATGGAAGTCCATTTCTGACACACACTGTAAAGATAAAGAAAAGGAATAATTTTTTCAAAATTAAAAAATAAAACAAAGATTAATTGAGTGTTTTTCAAGAAAATACTATTTCAGTCCTTTCTTCAAAATGTAAAAAATAATGCTTTTATTAATAATGTATTACATTTCTTTCAATTTTGACAGAAAATGTTTTTTTAATGGTTAATTTCAACTTCTAAGTTCTTAAATATGATTTATCAAATTATTTATTTATTTATTTATTTTTTGTGTCAGAAAGGGCCTATCATAGGATTTTTCCAACTACATACAAAAGTAAACAAAAACAATTATAATAACAATAAAATAAAAGGGTTTTATGCCTGTTTAATATATTCTCTAGCTAGTAGCCAACCGACCGGCTAGTTTAGGTTTAAGTTAAAGGTTGTAGGTTTGGCACTTTTTCACATAGAGGCATTTTAAAATTCATGCTCAGCAAACGTGTGTTGCCATGACAGAAAAACTGGCTGTACAATGTGAATTTTTTATTAATATCTGCTGTATCCTTGTAGCAACACTGAGAGTGCAATGTGTACTTGCATTGTGCTTCAAAACACAATAGCACATGAATTCAAACTTGCATATCTAGAAGCAATTTGCATTCATACTTGCATAGAGTATCTTTTCAGCCTTAGTGTTGATATTACTGCAGAAGATATTTCTAGTGTAAAAACCACATTCGTGATTCTCCCTCACTAAGAAGCTGTTGCAAAAGATGGAATGGTTTCATATAAATAACCATTTATCCTTGAAATATTTAACACCATAAGAGCTAAACTAATGCGGCTGAAATTTAAAAAAATGTATTAATCAAATAAATCAAAAGATTTTACTCTACAAAGAGATATAAAAGTGAAACATAGTACAAAATGGAGGCTTTTAGATTAATTCTGCACCCTATGCATCCATAAACATCAAACTTGATGATAAATGACAGGCTTTTGAGTGACAGGTAAAAATTAGCAATCAAAATGTGTCAGGTATTGGCGTTGATTGCGTGTTAACTCCTCCCCTCTCTGAGGTGTTTCCCCTCCCAGTGACCCCGCTGAAGCTCCATCTGTTGTAGCTCTTTGTGTTGTTCCCTGTAGAACAGAGTGGAGAAGAAGTTTATCGCTTCAGATTCTGCCAGCAGGAGGCTTTGTTTGGAAATGGCTTTGATTCTTCATCTTGCTCTCTGAATAAAAGCTCCAACACACACAAATGACTCGAGGAGAAAACTTTGGGCTGGCACGCGCCCTTCGCGTTTTGTCTAGAAAGTGAATGTGTTTCTTTAGAGAGTGTGAAAGGTTTGTAGGGGTCACCTATACAAACAAATTACGAAATTACTCATTTTCTTGCAGTCTCTCTGTTTCCCTTTGAGACTGGGTTACTGAGAAAACTGAAATGATGTCAGTCACAAGTGGTGGAAATTTCTGCAGTTTTCTGTGTTATCTAATTCTGCGGTCCCTGCCAAAACGGTGGTAAACTTCTACACAATTAAATCAAAGCGTAGAGGGAAGATATTTGGCTAAATCTGTTTTTTAAAACCGTATTTGGAAATCAGTAGTAACCAAAACAGTTTGGTTAACATTCTTTCATTCATACAAAATTACGAAAGAGCTTTAATTTTGGGTGAACTGTCCCTATGGCATTAAATTGCATTTAAGGAGCCAAAATGTGCATTTATGTCTATAGAGGATAAAGGTTTTGTATTATTTTAAATGTCTACTCTAGAGCATGTTACATATTTTAAGCAACTTGTGAGCTATGATTTGAAATTCTTCCATTGTGTATTTTTTGTTATACATTTTTAATTGCAAAATATTATGACCGCAGCAGTTTGAATTTGCACAATTGCACAATATTTCATAAATTTGATGTCGTGACATTTCTCACTTTTTATTTCAATTCAGATCCCAAAAGATTGTTTATTTTAAGGTTTAATGAAGATTTTCAATCCCAGATTTTCTATGTGGTCTCAAGCATTTGGACCCCTCTGTAGGATTTGTAGATTTCTACTGTTCTTACAAGTGGATGGTTTTGTTTCTCTGACAGATGTCAAGGTATACAGTATGTGATCCAAGCTAATGCAAAATAAGAATTAATATTAAAGCTTGTGACAACTGGTGACACCAAAGCATATTTCTGGATAAGACGTGACTTCCATAGAAAAGAACTTTATTAAAATGTTATATTTTATGTTAGAAATGTAACCAGACATGACCTTGAAAAGATTCAGCTAGTTTAGATACTACTTTGAATATTGTGTTCAGTGTCTAAAGAACAAATGCTGATATTTATGGATGTAACTTTGTGTCTATGTCTTAATTAAATTACCATTGTACACATTTTTAAAGAGGAATTGTATCATTTTTACCTATTTGTATTCCTAAATGTGACCCTGGACCACAAACGCAGTCATAAGTATATTTGTAATAAGCTTCACCTGATAAAATATAAATTTTTGGGGTCAAAATATGCCAAAAATTATGTTTCATGAAGATATTTTGTACATTTTCTTCTGTAGGGCTAAATATCTAAACACAAATTTTGATTAGTAATATAGATTGCTAAGGACTTCATTTAGACAACTTTAAAGGTTATTTTCTCAATATTTAGATTATTTTGATGGGGATTATTTTTACATTAATGAGGAGCTTATTTGTTATCTTTTTAGGCGGTGTATAATCAAAAAAAAAATATATATATAATTTGTGGTCCAGGGTCACAAATGTATTTTTATATTTATCATGATAAGTTCAGATGATCTCTCTTTAGTTGGTAAAAATGGATACTGCTTGATAGCAGTCTTTGGAAAATGTTGCTTTTAACACATTTGTATATTAAAATGGCTGCTTTACCCTTTTAGCCACAGGAGTTGTAATTTCCTTTCTAATATTTCTCTCTATTTTCTTTTCCCAAAGCTTTCTGTTGCTTTACAACTGCCTATTTTATTAGTTCTCTTATCCGCTCCCATTTTTCTCCTCTGTTGTTCAGGTAACCATAGAAAATCACTTTTTTCCCAGCCTGAAAATTTCCCTTCTTTGTAATTAAAATTATTATTATTATTTATTTTTTTGCATTATAGGTATTGGCATTGGTTTTAAAGGCAAACATATGGCATGTTTTGATCAATTTACAGTAAACGGTCACATGATCCTTCTAATATGCTGATTTGATGCTCAGGAAACATTTCAGATTATTTTCCATCTTGAAAAAAGCTGTGCTGCTTAATATTTTTGTGGAAACACTGATATAGAAAATCATTATTTTTATTATTATTATCTTTATTTTTTTATCAGTTTAATGTGTCATTGCTTGAATAAAAGTTAAGTTAATCATCAAACAATAAAAAAATAATAATAAAATTTTAAATGTTTCTGTTCATGTATTCATTTTCGTTATTGTCCTCTAGCATTGTGGAGAGAGCCAGATGCATGTTGGGAAGGAGATGAAATCATCTGGAGATGTCAGGCTTGGCTTCCTGCATGGAGGAAGCGTGTATGTCTTCGCCAGACTGGAGAATGAAGTCTTTGATCACTGCGTTGGGCAAAGCTTTAGTGCCCCCCTCTGCCAATTAGCAGGGCAGTGCCCCAACTGCCTCATGCCAGTCAGCTCTGCCAGTTTGGATGATTACGACCCAGGTCAGAGAGGACACAGGGACGTCACAGACTATGGTTCTGTGAAAAATATAAGAAGTGTGTCTCCTTTCTAAACTCCTGTTTTAGTTTTAGGGTACTTTAGCACCACAGCAGCTTTCGTCAGCTCTTATTCAGGAACCAATTGGATAAACATAGCCACTATGTTAAGATTGTAGTTCATCAGTCTTTCTTTTCAAATTCAAATAACACCATTGTACCTTTTTATGTGCACTATACCAGTCAAAATTGGAATATTTAAGATTTTTTGTTTTTGAAAGAAGTATTTTATGTTCACACAGGATGCATTTATATGATGGAAAATACAGCAAAATCAGTACTATTGTGAAACATCTTACATAATTAATATTATTAAAGAACTGTCTTCTATTCAAATATATTTTAAAATGCCATTTATTTCTGTCATAGCAAAGTTGAGTATTGAAAACTGAAGTAATGTTAAAAAAATTCAGCTTTTTTTAACAACATGTTCAAAAGAGAAAACCTTCAGATTCACTTCTGATACATTTTCAGACTGTAATAATATTTTTATTTATATTTTTTTTTTACTGTATTTAAGCAGATCCATCAACTCACCTCTCCCACTGCGCCCACAGCACCGCCTGCGCCGCCCGTCCCCCGGGAGACCTCCCAGGACCACTTCCGGCCAGAGCCGCGACATCCGGCGCTAGAGAGTTACTCCGGTGAGCCTAACTTTTGCAAGACTTTCCTTAACAAATGTTCCATGCATTTTGCATTGCAGCCAATGTTGCGTTTGCTCATACCCTACTCTCTGGCCGGGCCACCTTATGGGGGACGGCGGTGTGGGAGAATCGACATCCGTGTTGCACCTCGTTCAACGCCCTCTCCGAAGAGATGAGAAGAGTGTTCAATCGAGCCGCGGCCGGCAGGGAGGCCGCTCACCAACTCTCGGACCTCCGACAAGGGAAATCGTCGGTGGCGGATTATTCCATCCAGTTCTGCACCCTGGCGGCCGCGTGCCAGTGGAATGAGGCGGCGCAGTGGGATCGATTCCTGCATGGGCTGGCCGACCGTGTTCAGAAGGAGATCTACCTCCTCGAGCTGCCCCCAACACTCAACAGTCTCATCGTCCTGGCACTCCGGGTGGAGGCTCGGATTAATCACCTGGGTAAACAAGCCACTCCATCACGCCATTAGGTCTCTCCGGAACGGGGCCGCTCGAGTCGAGAGAACATGGTCGGTCCCATCTACGATCACGAACCCATGCAGGTGGGTAGAGCTCGGCTTTCCCGGAGGGAGAGAGAGCGTCGGAGGTCCCAAGGACTATGCTTGTATTGCGGTGGCTCGGAGCTCTCCATCCATTCATGCCCGGTAAAAGAGAGGTTACAGGGAGCATCCGTATTCACAAAATTGGATTTACGTAATGCTTATCATTTGGTCCGTATCAGGAAGGGGGATGAATGGAAAACCGCCTTTAACACCCCTAGAGGGCACTTTGAATATTTGGTGATGCCGTTCGGGCTCTCCAACTCACCAGGGGTTTTCCAAGCACTCGTTAATGACGTGTTGAGAGACATGGTAGATCAGTTTATATATGTTTACCTGGATGACATACTGATTTTTTCTTCATCTCTCCAGGAACATGTGCAACACATCAGACGAGTGCTACATAGATTACTCGAGAATGGGCTTTTTGTCAAGGTGGAGAAATGCGTATTCCATGCACAGTCTGTCCCCTTCCTAGGGTATATCGTCTCGTCCGAGGGAATACGTATGGATCCTGACAAAGTTAAGGCTGTGATAGATTGGCCATCTCCAGATTCCCGTAAGGCCCTACAGCGGTTTCTGGGGTTCCCCAATTTTTATCGACGTTTTATTTGTAATTTCAGCCAACTAGTCTCATTCAGGTGGTCAGATGCAGCCGAGACTGCATTTACCAGCAGCTTCGTTTCGGCTCCCATCCTTGTAGCCCCTGATCCCACATGGCAGTTTGTGGTGGAGGTCGACGCATCAGAGGTGGGGGTAGGAGCAGTTCTTTCCCAAAGTGCTGCCTCGGACGATAAGATGCATCCCTGCGTGTTTTTCTCACATCGTTTATCTCCTGCTGAACGCAATTATGACATTGGTAACAGAGAATTGTTGGCTGTCAAATTAGCTTTAGAGGAGTGGCGTCACTGGTTGGAAGGGTCAGGGGTCCCTTTCATTGTTTGGACCGATCACAAGAATTTAGAGTACATTAGAACTGCCAAAAGACTCAATTCCAGGCAGGTTTGGTGGGCACTTTTTTTCGGTCATTTTGATTTTACTCTGTCGTACCGCCCGGGTTCCAAAAATGTCAAACCCGATTCTTTGTCACGTCTTTTTGGACCTTCCGCACGCCCGGTGACTCCCGAGTGTATTTTACCAGAGAAAATAGTCGTCTCACCATTTGTATGGGAGGTCGAATCAAAGGTCAAGACGGCCTTAGAAGGGGTAACGCCTCTGCCCGGATGCCCACCGAATCGTTTATTTGTGCCGGAGGAGTTACGGTCTGAAGTTGTTCAGTGGGGTCACTGCTCTAACGGTGCTTGTCATCCAGGTATAAGACGAACCAAGGGTTTAGTTAAGCAACGATTCTGGTGGCCACTTATGGCTTGCGATGTCCACAATTTTGTTTTGGCTTGCTCAGTTTGCGCCAGTGGTAAGTCATCTAACCGGCCTCCAGATGGGCTTCTTCAACCGCTGTCTGTCCCTTCGAGACCCTGGTCACATATCGCTCTAGATTTTGTTACCGCCCTCCCGCCCTCTAATGGCATGACGGTCGTTTTGACCTTAGTGGACCGGTTCTCGAAGGCAGCACATTTCATTCCCTTGCCCAAATTACCTACAGCCAAGGAGACAGCGGTCACTGTCCTTGATCACGTCTTTCGGTTACATGGCCTCCCGGTAGACGTGGTTTCTGACAGGGGATCCCAATTCATATCCAAATTTTGGAAGGAGTTTTGTAAATTGTTAGGAGCGACGTTAGTCTGTCTTCGGGTTATCATCCCCAGAGTAACGGGCAGTCTGAGCGAGCCAACCAAGATTTAGAGAGAACGTTGTGATGTTAAGTCTCCAAGAATCCTTCTTCCTGGAGCCAACAACTCTCTATGGTGGAGTACGCTCACAATTCGTTACCAGTGTCAGCCACGGGCCTCTCTCCATTTCAGTGCAGCTTAGGTTACCAGCCACCGGTTTTTCCTAGTCTGGAGTCTGAAGTCGCGGTCCCCTCCGCTCACGCATTTGTCCGGAGGTGCCACCGCACCTGGACCAGAGCCCGCGAGACTCTGCTCCGGATGAGGGAGCGCACTAAGGCCAAGGCCGATCGCCACCGGTCAAAGCCTCCCGTTTACGTTGTGGGTCAAAAAGTGTGGCTTTCTACTAACAATATTCCTCTCTGCTCCATTTCTAACAAATTAGCTCCCAAATTTATTGGCCCGTTTCCTGTCACCAAGATCATTAGTCCGTTGACAGTCCGCCTCAAACTACCTCCAGCGTACAGGAGAATTCATCCCGCCTTCCATGTGTCCAAAATTAAATCAGTGTTTTATTCACGTATTAATCCGCCTATCCCGGTTCCCCTACCGTCGCGTCTCGTAGATGGGGAACCAATTTATTCGGTGAATCGTATTCAGGATTCCAGTACTTGGTGGACTGGGAAGGTTACGGTCCGGAGGAGAGGAGTTGGTACCTGCTAGGGACATACTGGATCACTCCCTTATTGATGATTACTATCAGCAGGTAGGCCCTTCTGGGAACTCCAGGAGGCATTCTTAGAAGGGGAGGGGGGGGGGTGGTACTGTCATGGTTTGTAAACCGTGATCTCAGGGTTTTGCACTTTGTGGGTGAAGACTGTGTTACGCATCAGCACTGATTAGTTTGTGGGCGTCTCCGCTAATTGTCATCAGCAACAGCTGTCACTCATTACTCATCCCTATATATTGGCTTGTCTAGCGTCTTGTGTTCGTGAGAGCGTTGTTTCAATGTTTGTAACCTATGTTTGCTTTCTGGTGTGTTTCTGCGTTGGATGTCCGTGTCTCCCCGGAACCCCATCCACTCTACGCACATCACCAACAAGCAACATCACTTACCTTCGGCTCGCTTCCCCGCAGTTCCTGTTTCACCCTCTCCTGCTGCCAACTCATCTCCGCCATCCGGATACTTCACCCACCTGCACCATCCTGGAAAGTGTATTCCTCTCAGCTTCATCTTTGTGTCTTTTTGTCATCTTGTATCATTGTCTTCATTAAACTGTGTTAAACTCGCACTTGCTTCCTGCCACTCCTTCACCCAGTCATTACACAGACACTGAATGGCACTGCCTGTGTGCGTACACTCATAGAAAATAATGTGGCATCCTGTGTGCAATTAGATGACTAACTTCTAAGACTAGTCTAAGCAGGTTTTTCACTGGCAACAGACTTCCTTTGTTGAGTTTGAACATGGCCATGCGGTCCAGCACTGGCAGTGTATAGGTCTAGGGGGGGGGGGGTGTGTGTTTATCTTACACGATAGATGCTTTCACTGCCTATTATGTTTCAGCGAGGCATGTTGACATTTCTGGAGCATTTTAGAGATGTTGTGTTTAAACGTTACCCATGGGTGTATTCCTGGTAAGAGACAGGCATTAGGAACGGTTTGGGAATGTAAATCTGTCATAATAGCTTGGCATGCATATTTAAAAGCCTGTTGTGTTTTGAGGGGTATAAAACAGCTGTGGAGAGACATTCTGTATGTGTGTGCCCGCATGTGCTGGCAGATTCTCAGGCTTTTATACAGGAAAAAAATAATAATAAAAATGGTGGCCTGTCACTGGCAATGAAAGATTTTAGCATTGATGGAAACCGACAAACTTGTCAAGTCAAGTCAAGTCATTTTATTTGTATAGCACATTTAACCGAACAACAGTTGACCCAAAGTGCTTTACAAGTTAAAACAGGGAAGGCAGAAACAATATGCCTTGACAATACATAAAAATGAGTACAAGACTCCTTGAATACACTTAAATAATTGAATAAAACATAAACATTAATTATAGGGCTATAGAACATAACATATCAAAAACAACAAAGAAGAAAAAAAAAATTTATTTAAGAGAATTAAAAGCAAGAGAGTAAAAGTGTGTTTTCAGATTTGTCTTAAAA
Source organism: Carassius carassius (assembly GCF_963082965.1). Lineage (NCBI taxonomy): Eukaryota > Metazoa > Chordata > Actinopteri > Cypriniformes > Cyprinidae > Carassius > Carassius carassius. Next base: position 39,424,580 of record NC_081759.1, read on the forward strand.
ATGACAATTGTATTACAGGACTTAATATGAAGTGGGAGGGAGTTCCAGAGTTTAGGAGCTATTACAGAAAAAGCTCTGTCCCCTCTGGTTTTAAGACGTGTCTTGGGGATAGCAAGTAGCTGTTGGGTTGTAGACCAAGTGGTCTGGCGGCAGAGTAAGTAGACAAAAGCTCAGAAATATACAAAGGGGCTTGACCTTGTAGAGCTTTAAAAACCAAAAGTAAGATTTTAAAATCAATTCTGAATTTCACTGATAACCAGTGGAGCTCAGCTAAAACTGGGGTTATGTGCTCACACTTTTTGGTGCCTGTGAGGAGTCTTGCAGCAGCATTCTGGACTAACTGAAGTCTATTTAAATTATGTTTGGTTAGACCTGTGTACAGAGAATTACAGTAGTCTAAGCGTGAGGAAACAAAAGCATGAAATACTGTTTCAAGATCTTTCTTGGATAAAAAGTGCTTCAGCTTAGCTACTGTTCTAAGCTGATAAAAACTACCTTTAACAACAGAGCTAACTTGTTTATTAAAATGAAGAGAACTATCAAAAATGACACCTAGATTCCTGACCAGATTCTGCAAGTTAGATGACCAAGGGCCAAGGGCATTACTCCAGTGTTTTGAAGTGGTGGGGGATCCAAATAAAATCATCTCTGTTTGGGTATGTGTTGAATTACACACACACAACGCTTTATATTTAGAAAGAATTACACAGACTCGATCTGTTTTCTATGGCTCAACCTAAACATCTGTCATTTAAAAACAACCCTTAGGCAAATGTTTAGATTGTTTAGTGGGACATTTTATGTAGTCAGAGTATGACAACTATTCCCATTAGAGAATACAATTATGACACCAGACTCTTGAAGAGTAATTCAAAACAGTGATTCACAGTTGGCAGTGACAACCTACCCATCACTTCCTTCCTTCCCTCCATCTATCCTTCTTTCTCTACAGTATAGGGTACAAGCGAGTTGGTACTGGTATTTCCCTTATTTCATGTCTAAAACTGATGCTTTTAGACACAACATGGCAAGTTGGATGTCAATCCAATGTGACAAGATCATCAGTGACAGCTGTGTCACAAGTCCAGTAGGGATGCAGCATGTTTTTTTGTGTGTGTGTGTTTTTTTTTTTAAACATCTGCATATTAGGATGATTGCTGAAGGATCATGTGACATTGAAGACAGGAGTAATCAGCTCTTCCTCAAATGAAGAAATTATACTTGAAAATAAAGTAGAAAACAGTAAATGTAAAAATATTTTACAATATTATAGTTAATGCAGCCTTGTCAAGCATAAGAGACAGTATTTTTAATACAAATGACAGACCTATATATATATATTTTCCAGAAAGTCATACATGTGGGGTTGGAATGACATGAGGGTGACAAATGATGACCGGATTTTCATTTTTATGTGAACTATCAGCTTAAGATCCTATTTCCATGGTGCTTCCCCTTGATCTTTACTCTGTTATTCCTCTATGATTTGTATCCTTCTCTCAGCACAGGTATTTCCCAGCCCCTCCACTATCTCAGTACAATTTCTAGCAAGCTAATGAAAACTCTGACTGGAAAACCTCTAAGTGAGTTTGAAACCATACAAGCTTGCCACAGCACTAATAAAAATGAAAGCTTTGGCCATTCTGTTTTTAAACTGTTCTGAAAGGAACATAGCGTTCATTAAATAGTTAGTTAGACATTCAGATCTTTTCCTTTAACTGCGGCGAGCTGCTGCTCCGCTGCGTTTGTCAATATCACTCCTTTCATCCAGGTCATCAAAACTCGCTTTTCATGCTGCAGAAACAAGCTCTTTTATGTAAATGCTGGGTAAACTGCTGGGTAGATTGATCAAAACCACTTTGACGCTCTTAAATTTGTGATAAGGCTTGTCGGAAAGTTCCCTGCTATATTAATTTATCACGGTAGACTTGAATTGTTTCCTCTAAATTGTTGTTTTCTCAGTCAAATAGCCTACTCTTCTAACCACAGAGTCCACTGGGGAAACGAATGGGAACAAACAGTCTAAAGCTCAAACATTCTGCAGAGACTATTACGATTACTTTACTATAGATCTAACACACATGGAGAAGTCAGGGGTAAGTACCAGAAACTGAAAAAAATACATTTGATAATATTTAACAACCCCCACTATTGGTTTGATAGTGTAGATATTGATAAATATATGTTTATGTTGACATATGTGACCCCTGGACCACAAAACCAGTCATAAGGGGCAATTTTTTGAAATTGAGATTTATACAATACATTTGGCCGAGATTCAACTATTTGAAAATCTGGAATCTGAGACTGCTAAGTTCTTAGCCATGCATATTACTAATCAAAAATTAAGTTTTAATATATTTACAGTAAGAAATGTACAAAATATCTTCACGGAACATGATCTTTACTTAATATCCTAATGATTTTTAGTATAAAATAAAAATTGATAATTTAGACCCATACAATGTATTTTTGGCTATTGCTGCAACAATCCCCCAGTGACTTAAGACTGCTCTTGTGCTCCAGGGTCACATATGATGTTGAAAATGTCGTACATAAATGTACCCCCCCCACACACCCCCCCCCCCCCCCCCATTACAATTATGGCAAAAGTGTTAGGGCCTTATCGTGATTATTTTTGTACAACCCAACTTGTTCATTTTATCCTGGTTTCATCAACGTGTAATACCATGATATATAAAGTATCATGGTACTGCACCTCTAGAAAACCTCTTCATAAGAAAATATCCAACCCAGAAATAATAGCTAGGCCTATATATAATTAAATTAAATTTATGCATTTAGCAAGCGACTTGCAGTGCATTCAGGCTATCAGTTTTTACCTATCATGTGTTCTGGGGGAATCGTACCCCCAACCTTGTGCTTGATATCGCAATGCTCTACCAACTGAGCTACAGGAACACTATTTATTTGGTGATATAAAAAATTTACCAACCCCAAGCTTTTGAACAGCAGTGTCTCATGATATTGTATTTTCTATCACATTTATGTAGCATGCATTCAGAACATATACTGTACTATGGTAACATATAGTAGTTACGAGTTCTTAAAGGGATAGTTCACCTAAAAAAAAATTCTGTCATCGTTTACTCCGCTTTAAGTTATTCCAAACCTTTATGAGTTTTTAGAACTTTATGCTTGTTTTTTTTTTTTTTTGCAGCTTAATATTCACAGACACTACATAGTCCATATCTATTTTTGATATAATTGTTCTGACCTACTTTTGATTTATTCCTCCAAACTCAAATTCCATGATATTTCGCATTATTCAGTTAATTCTATTTTTATGACTGGATTCTGCGATTTCGTCTGCACATCATGGAAGTCATAGCGCTTGAACTATGGAAGAAAGTGGCGATCAATAACTGTTTGGTTATACTTATGTTCTTTAAAAATTTTTTAGTGTTCAGCAGAAAAAAGTACATTTTTGATAAGGACTTGATGGTGAGTGATGACATGACAACAATTTATTTTTGAGTAAACTGTCTCTTTAAAGTAACTACATTTTCTTTCCTGACTGTGTAAACTAGTTATAGACTCAATATACAAAAAGTGCAAGACTGTTTCTTTCAGTGGTCATTGTATTTGGAGCATGTGAAATGGTACTCGTAGCACCTAATCTCTTTTCCTAAATGTGTAATCTTCTCACATTTGTCCTTATCAGCCAGTATCTGAAATGCCCTCATCTACCCACAAACACACATACAGTAGACACATCCAGGTCTGTTTTTAAGAACGGCCTGAGGGAGGCAGCGTCTTTAATTTGAGCTGTGGAGGCAGGTGGTGGAGATAATGTCTGTAGGAGGAGAGAAATTCCAGCCACCGTTTCTTCTCCAAATAGCTGCCAGGGGAAGGAACGTAATCTTTGACGTAATGGATAAACTAATCAGCCTGCCAGAGGACACTACGTTATATCCTCATGAACACTGGGTTATTCACATCTCTGCGCTAGTTACTGATTAGCACTGATGCTACGTGCCACTTAGCATTACCTGTAGCGTTTCTCTTCTGGTGAGGGGTAAAGCCCAGCAGGAGATCAACATAATGCTGTAGCACTAAGTACATTGTACGTGTCACAATAAGCACTTCTGTAAGTCACTTTTGTAAATGTCACACTGTTTGTGTTATAAGAAAAGGTCATACTTCTCATGTCGAACCAAGAAGATCTATAATACTTGAAGAAAGCTAGTCATTCCATGTTTTTAAGAGCCCTACAAAGCATAAAGCATCTACTCTGCTAGAATAAAATACATACATCTAGAATAATACTATACAATAATAAATAGAATAAAATAGACTTTTACTGCCCTGAACTGATAAAAGATCAGATGTGAACCCCTCAGTTGGCCTTACTTTCCATTACCTAATAGATTAACATTAAGCAAAGGCAAGAAGACAAAAAACATTCCCCATCGCTTTTATAGAGAGACTCAGACCCAGATCTAAAGTGTTCTCTCCAGGATAAGGGGCCTATGGTGAGAGGGCATCTCTCAGCATTTAGTCGAATGAGAGGTATTTTGCTAACCCATAGCTTTTGTTTGAGAGAAGCCAAACCTTTGTTTTGTCGATATGGAGAACATAACAACATTGACCTTTGTCAGTAATGAAATATTACAAATATTTGCTGTTTAAGAAGGCTATTCATGCTTCCTAGAACTTTCTTTTGACGTGTGTCTACATTTTTATATACAATAAAATCTGTATATACATGCATAAAGGTTACGCCCTCATATTATGATCAGCTGCAGGAGTCATTTCCAGCATCGAAGTGAGATGCCAAAGACTATATTTAAAATCAAGTTGAGAATGGCTTCATGCTGATCAACAGTATTAGAACTCCTCTACTTCTGATTAATATAAATAACCGTTTCTTTCTTTCTTGCACATAGTCAAGTCTAATTGTCATTTCATTTCTTTCAGCCAATTGTTTGTTAATTTCCTATGTAACAGCTGAGTTTTTAGAAGGTGTCAAAGTAAGAGTGTTAATGTATATTTAAAGGATATCTCAAACAGATCTTCATTATCTCTTGGTTAGTTATATACCTGTGAATGCATTAGAAACACCTTCAAATGGTCTTTTCCGCCTCATTCCATTTGATTTTACGGTGGACTTGCATATATTTTGACTTGTAAAACAACAGGAACATTGGATGCATATCTTAACCTGTTTACATGAACTTTATTACTACATGAGGTAGTGGAGGGCAGGGCGGTAGTAAAACCTACATTATGCTCTCATTGTCAAGTCTCTCAGCTTTGCGCAGGGAAGGTGACTTGCCAATACCACTCAGGGTTGTTTCTGAAATACCTGGACCTGAGGCAAAAACTAAAAATAGGCACTGTAATCCAATATAAGGTGTAAAAAAAAATCTTGATATTTTTTCCAGTGAGAAGGAATATGAGACTGGTCCACCCAGGGATATAAGACAGAGGGGATACTCATAGTGGAGCAACACAATAAAAGATAAAGATTTTTTTATGTGTATATGAGATTCATGTGGTGATTTAAGAAGCAATTTTCAATATTAATATCAAATATTGAGTATATCAGCACCACACTGTATATGCATGTGCGTACATTTCCTTTTTGTGTGTGTATAATATAATATTTGTATGCGTGTATGAATGTGTGTGTGTGTGTGTGTGTGTGTGTGTATATGTGTATATATATATATGCGCTATAATACGCTGCAAAAATTGCAGTTGCATTGCATTACTAATTATTTGGATCAATATTTTTTATATCACTGTATCTCTGAAGGAATACGACTGTCTTCAGAAAATTTTCTATTTTATTTTCATTGCATCTTGCATGTAATTACCTGATAAAGCAGCGTTTGTGAGCAGAGTGCTGCTATGTGTGCAGACGTTACTGGGGAAACCTCTATTTCTCCAAAAGCGCAAACTGGATTTCTTATAAACATGCTGCTTTTTGCTTTACAAGACAATAATTGATGGACTGGAGGTGTGTGGATTGTTTGTGAATTGTTGTGATGTTTTTTCATTCAGCCGGCACCCATTCACCGCAGAGGATTGGTGAACAAGTGATTCCATGCTATACTTCTCTTGACGACAAAACAAACTCTTCTACTAGTCTCAGATGACCATAGGATTCCTTTCTTATTCCTTTAATTCTTATTTATTTGATTTTTTTTTTTTTAACTTTGAGTAGTGTGGAGCCACTTTGTAGGTCCCTATCTGATGAAAAAGTTATTTAAGTACTAGTAAACCAAGCGACTTTGAAAGATGTCAAGGAAACAGTTAATCTCTGGTTTATCGCCTCATCTACACTTTCTCTTTTAGTTGGGTCCGGTCATAGAGTAAGTCATAAATTGATTTAGTAACTGGACCCTTAGCATCACTGTAAGTGCTGTTCAACGAGAGGCAAATGTTTTCTGTGCAGTTAGCGCCTCGGTGCTCCGGGGCTGGTGTATCTTTGGATTTGTTCATGCGGTGCATGTTCAACCGCCGTGCTGCAGTGCACTCCCATAATAGCCTGGAACAAATAGATACACACTGTTTGTGTTTGTTTTTCCGGAGTCAGGGAAGCGCTTTGTCATAAACCCCCACCTGCCAACATCATTAGAATAACACAAAGTGACAAACTAAATACTTCCTTTCCGTTCTTTTCTCATTTCTCTCTCAGGCCGCCTCGCTCTCTATAGCAGGTCGCTTAAATTTAAATCCCTTGTTTTCCAAACAGCCGTGTTATTGCTTATCCCCAACTTCTTGTCGCTGATTGCCCTCAAGATTCACAAAAATCCAATTTAAGGCTTGTCTGTACCCATGCTCCCAGCCTCCCTGTTGTGAGACTCAAGACAGTGGTGTCACTGCTGTAATTAAACGCTGAATCGCTGATCCGTTGATGTTAGCATGAGACAGCGGGTGGAGTGGTCGCTTCGGTAATGGCCCCATTAGAATTTCAGAAATCCCCTTATCGCCACTGAGATGCCGGGAGCTCTGTCACTTCCCCTCTGCCGCTACGCTCCAGCTGTAAGCATTTTAACGGCACATTCGTCAAGAACCGTAATGAATTCTTGTAGTTATGCGCGCTGTCAGAGGAATCAGTGAAGCTGAAAAGGGGGGAAAAGTGTGTTTGTGTGTGTGAGAGTACTCCAGATAGATGCCAGCAGTGCTCATATTTTGACATTAGATGTGCCAGGAAATGTTACACGGCCTTTACAAACCAGAAAAATCCTAACAGGTTTCCTTGGTTACAATATAGGTTAGAATATAGTGTCATAGAATTAAAATAAATTAAGAATAAAAAAATAAGATGAAGCAACACAAATCTTTAACATTTTGTCACGACTTTTTATTACATTCACAAATACTTGTACAATGACAGTCAACTAAAATGTAGTTCCAAAACAAAAGTATTATGCTGACCACTGGACTTTCTATTTGTGGTCACACGTTAGTTTAGGGACCAGTTCTCACAATTAACTAGTTATTAACTCGAATTTTTACTTAAACTCCTGATTTGCTGCTTATTAATAGTTAGTAAGGTTACCCAGTGTTTCTTGAGATTGGATTAGAGAGTAAGTGGAAATGAAGTATTGTGAAGTATTGTTAGGGCTTTCTTAAAAGGTAATGTTGTTCAGGTTTGTTTGAGATTCTGATATGTTAAATTTTTTGTGGTTCCCATAATTGTTCTTGATGTTTTTGGTTGTGATGAATGTACACTTCTTACTGGCTACTTGCATACATTACATGTAAAAAAGTTGTCTAACTCTAGCAATTCTAGCTCAGTTACACTTTTAAATACATTGAAGATTTTATATGGTAAACTTACAAATTTATATCACGTGTTTTTTCTATGATAACATAAAGCAGCAACAAGCGTGTGAAATTGTCATGGCAAATTTTTTTATAAATGATGATAAAAGAGAATGATTCATTCCCTGTATATTATTGTGCTAAGTCTATCACTAATGAAACTGAATAAACTTTCCCAGGTAAGAATGTGTTGGTTTGTGTTTTAATATATATTAACTCAATATTACAGATTTTTTAACAAAAGTACATTTCCAATGCCTTTTAAGCTAACTGATTTGTCTTTTTGTATTGTGATACTTTAGCAAATGCATTTCCTTAAAAGTGACAGTGGTGAGCTTTTCCTTTTACCCAAAGTGGAACATTCTTCATCTCTCAGCACTGAGAACAAAAAGCTTGTCACACTTCTGGTGTTTGCATGGCGCTTCCATTGAAAACAATTGAATATATACACTTGCCTCAGGAAAAGTGCTTTGGTGGAAACATGACCTAAATGGATAAGCAAATTATTCTCAGCTGAATTTCAAATGGAAATGGATGTGATCAGTGAGGAGTTTTACTCTTCAGCCCAGTATAATTTTATCTTGAGTGCATACACTGTCATGGTTTAAAAAAAATCTTACTCTGCATTCAGACTAACATTTTTTACCTAACGTGTTCCCTGGGAGTCAGGCACACAACCTTTTGTATTGCCAATGCAATGCTCTACCTCTGAGCCACAGGAACACTCATGCTAACAGGTTAGCTTTGAGATAAAACGTTAACATAAAAGTTAATGGACAGTTTTTAGTCAGGTGCATTACATTTTTTTAATACCATAAAGTCATTGAAGCAAGTAGGAATATGAATAAAAAAACTGCTAAAAATTTAAAGCATCACTATCTGACTTCATACTAAATTTTTTTTAAAAAAAGTAAATTGCTTCTCTTTACTTCACTTAATCCCCAGTCTAGCTTGTACTTATTTGAATAATGCCTGAAACTTCTTGTGTCTGTTTGCCTCTTTAAGATGAATCATAATTGTATTGTAGGTTGCTTTGGTTGAAAGCATCAGCTAAATAAATAAACCTAAATGTAATGTCCTCGACTAGCATTTGCTTGTTTTTGTGCATTATCAGATTGTCTGTTTATAGTTGCATGAGGCCTAACATAAGTCCTGAAAAGAAATATTTTAGTTTTGTGTGAATTTCTTAATAATATAGTTGGATGATTGGCAAAACCATAAGATATGAGTTATATAAGTTATTAGACTTTTTCCCACATGGCAACTAACTAACCAATCAAATCAGTACAAACTGGCACTGAAGCACATCTGTATTGTATTGATTTGAGATATTATTGGTATATATTGAGATATTGTCTCAATTGCAGTAAAAGTCATGCAGTCTTTCAGCATTCATGTGATTCGCTCAAATAAATTATAGGTTTATTGTGAGATTATGATGGAATATTTCTATCAAAAAAGAATGCTTTGCATTAAATCAGTGCAGTAAACCATGCTGCTTTCCAAACTTACTTGTTATTATTCCTGTAAGTTCACTGAAATGCATTTAGGGTGCTTAACTCTGCTGTGTAAAAGATCACATTGAGAGTTTTTATTTTAAAAGAAAGTCAGTGTCCTGCTGAGTCTGATTGCCTCTATAATGAAAATTAATTTGAGAGAGAAAGAAATGGAGAAAGAGGTTTAGTGACAGTATGAGAGCAACTGCTTTACCCATAGACAGGCTAACTGCTTCAGTGTAATGGGTCGGTGTTACATAAAGTTCAGTTAAAGCTGTGCAGAATCAATCAAGCACTTGAGCAGAATAAATGGGAGTCTGTTTTGTTACATTTCTGAGCTTTTAAAACAATATTTTGCGAGAAGAACATAACTGAATAACATTGTGTCTTGGCCTATACTGATAAATTGAGCACTGTACTCCATACAGTTGACCCTCAATGAAATATAAATTTTAGATCAAATGTTCTTTATAGCTTTCTGAGTTCAGTATCTTTTTTACTTCTAATATTTTATACATCAAGAAAAACCACTGAGACAAGAAGAAATATGTTGTGTTAATAATGGAAGTCATTATTAATAATGGATTTCTCTACATTAAAGGTAACTGATACTAGAATCTGTATTTTACTTAAGAGAAGCAGAATAATGTGGGAAAATAGTACTGGGTCACATAGTTGCTTTAATCAATGAAAGCAAATTTGCTTCAACACATCTGATTGAAATTGTAAATGGAACAGTTAAGAATGAATAGCACTGCTGGAGATGCTATTGGAGTTCATTTAAATTGCAATCAGTAGCTAATTTAAGAAGCTTTCATGTGCAATAATGCAGAAAATAAAATAAAAAGTGTGGGTTCAAGTGAAGCGGCTTGCATTTCCAGTGCATCATCTTTAGCTGGAATACTGAAAAAAATTTTGGCAGATCTTACATATTAAAAGAAAGAATTGACACGAACAAAAATTGTATCACATTCTTCACTATTCTGGTTTTATAAGGTTAGGGAAAACATCCGGAAACTCCTCAATGTTTATTTTATTGAAATGACATACTGTAATATAACACCCAGAGCTTTAGTAGGATATCAGCCGCTTGGAACCGTGTGCAACCCAATGGGCTGCAGCTTTTGGCCTGTAATATAGCTGCCACAGCTGTAGCAGGCTAATTATCTGTTGGTGGCAGCTGTTACCTCTCCAGTCCAGCCTTTGAAAGGTCAACGTTCCTCTCTCGTGAACGGAAGAACAATGGCACTGGGCAACTAATAATGATTTTGGTGGTCGGGGATGCAGTTCAATGAGACTCATACTTGATTGTGGCAGCCTATTGTTTTTAGACTCTAGGATCTATAGGATTTTTATATATAATATCTATAGGCAAATTGATAGATATAAATATTTTATGAATAACATTTCTTTCTTTTTTTGTATATCAGTTTGCTGCTTCCTTTCAAACAGAACTAAACTCCTTGTTAACAGCTGCTTTATTTGACTATAAGGACGTGTCTAACATGGACCTTAAGGGGCTTTAATGTCTTTAATTTAACTGCTACACTATACAGCATCTATAGATTGTTGTGGTCCTAAATTTAGGGTTTGATTGCACAAGCATCCTTGAAGGGCAATGGCTTTTGAGTGATCACTCTCTTTCGCATCAAAAGGACCACCCCCGCATCTCCCTTTCCTCTCTTCACATTTCCTTTCCTCTGGTTTCTTCCTTTCATCACAGTTATACAGATCTACCTCTGTGGATGGCTTTTGCTCACCCTACTTAATCATGAAAGTTGAATAAAAAAGTAAATATGTTTTAGAAAAAAACCCACTGTACAACTTTGAAACATACAGTTGGGGGCCTAAAGTTTGAAACCTCATTGATCATTGATATTATGTGGACTCTTATAAAGAAGGTCCGATTTTATATAAATGATGCTGTGTGGATCATTCCCAAATCAGACTGGTGGAGTTGAAAATAAAAAATATTAAAAACAGTGAAATTTTTATTTCTTTATATATGTGTTGTATGATTTGTTTTTTGATGTCCCCAGAATATATATATATATATATATATATATATAATATGACGTTTTATCTCAAAATACCCCACAGATAGATTTTTTATAGCTTTTTGAAATTGCCACTTTTAGGGTATGAGCCAGAACGAGCTTTTTATGTGTATATACCCTTTAAATGAAAATGAGCTGCTGCTCCCACCTCCCTTTTTTGAGATGACTGCGGAGCTTCAAGAGCTCATGCTCTCAGGCAGACCACTGTCACGGTTTTATTGGTGGTGACCGTTTTACTGATCCTCACATTGCTTCCAGAATTCCTATTCACGATCATTCTGGAAGCATGTGAAGGCAGCATTAGTGAAAACAAGCAGAGATAATGGTAGTTTTAGCAACATTAGACTTACAGAGAGCCAATAAGCTATTTTGGAAAACTAAATATGATACGTGATGCTTACTTTTTAGTCTAGATGTTTGCGCATGAAGCATGGTATCGATCCCTCTTTCAGAAGCAGTCTTTGCACAACTTACACTGAACTGACCCTTGTTTGTGAGGCAGTCCGGTGTAAAATGATTAGCACAAAGTACAGGACTTTTGAGGGGGTTTTTTTTCGGGACATTTCCTTCAAAAATGAAAGTTAACCACCGTTTCCTCAGCAGTCTATGGAGACTCCAATGTTTGTTGGTGCCTCCCAACACACAACTCTTTTAATGGCTCTTTGGCGCTAACATTGAAACCTCCAGCAGCTACAACTACAGCAAGAGAACAGTAATGGTGGACCGCAGCTTCTCACTCAGGGCTGTGTAAATACTAATAGAGCAGAGAGTGTCACAAATGGGCGGGACTTTCCCTGACTATGACATCATAGTCTGGAACTGCTCGCGTGGAGAGACCATTTATTAATTTTTGGGATTATAAAACAATGAGTGAGTGGATCTTTACCATTATAGGCTGCTTGTTTTCACACACTGCGGCCACAAAACTTTGTTCAACACTTTATAAAAATTCTATGGCACCTTTAATAAAGTTTTTTTCATTAAGTATTGGTAGACTGTGCGTGTTTTGACTCATTTTGCAGTTTCTTGAGATTCCCGGACCACATGCTGCTGAGCTGTATATCTGAAGTGCAGCATCTATATTGGCTGCGATGCACCACCTGAGCAGGAGGCCAAGCCAGAACACCCGCACAACCTCAATACAATCACATTGCATAAATCCAAACACTTGTTCATTCCCCGCATCGAGCGGAGGCCGGCCAGGCTGTACAAGTGAGGAGGGGGCATCTGAATCCCTCTCGTCATCTTTATACAAGAGTCTCTCACTCTTTTTTTAGGGATTCAGTGAGTCATGCAGGGAAAGAAACAGTTTATTGATTTTAGATTTGGCAGAAGGGAAAGGGAGGTGGAGGGAGCTCAGCCTTGCCTTTCCTCCCTGTTTCCTGCTGTCTGAAAAAGGGATTTTAGTCCAATCTGGCAGCCGGGAAGGTAGAGGGAGGTGGCGAGGTTGCTCATCAGAACAACTATGCTTCAGCAGGATGAGATAGGCATCCTGCCAGAGAAGGAGAAAGAGGAAGTGATGTGATATGTATTAGGCTCGCTGCGCATTAATTGGTATCCATTTACAGTACAGAAAGGATAACAGTATTGGAGACTATACAGATGTCTTTGGCAATGACCTGACCTATTTTTTCTTTCCTGATGCACAGTGAAGTAAATCTTTGAAAAGTATTGATTATGTGTGAGATGAATTTGATGAAAGACTGCTTGTAAGCATTTGGATTATATGGCCTAAAACAAAACTTCTTAAAGTGTGGAGGATATGTGTTCACTTTTCTAACACACTGACAACAGGTGCAAGAACCATAGTTTTGCATGCAATTTCTTATTCTCTGCTGCCCTTTTATATTATGTTGAGTTCAGAGATATTTTTTCATTTAGATACTATTATGTTGTATCAGTCTTTTGTATTCTTTTTTTATTTTAGTTCTAGTGAAAGTTCTCAGTAAAAACTGAAAACATTATATATTATGTCAGCTAGATTAAAACAGTTTTCATTATTTAACATTTTCAATGGTGGGGTGCATACATAGATGTTTCTGTTTTCTGAGAGAAACATCACTAAAAAACAGTTAGAATCACTGGCCAAAGATCTGTGATGGAGAGGGAAACCTGTGTTTGCAGTGGTATGAGTGATAAAGTACATTGTCCATGAAAATAGCTATTATTATATTGTATTTAAACGTGATCAACAATCTTTTCTGTAGGTCATTTGTGTCCTAAAGTTTGAAGAGTCAGAAATATTTTAGAGAACTACAATAGAGAACTACAATATGTGCATTTTTGCTCCTACTATTAAGCACAGGAGCAGACATTCAGCATTTTCCTATGCTCAAACTGCCAACATAATAGATCTATTGGACCTGAAGTGGAAGTAGATGGGACTCCCGTGGATTTGCTTGCCTTCTCTCTGATCGCTTGTGTGCTTTGCTCAGTTTTGGTACTTTGTGTCTTTTTACTGAGTGGGTGAACATTTTTCACCCAGTGTAGACCTCAACATACTGTATAGAAACTGTGAATGGGGTTTTAATAATAGAGCTTGTTAAGTGAGAGTATCCCTATGCTGATTTGCATTCAGTATTTTTGTCTATAGTTTGTAAAAGTGACTTGGAAAAAAACTTACCTATATATGTAAATGAGAAACCTTCATCTCTGTAAAATAGCCTTTTTTCTAGACTTCATGCTTAATCAACACTAGTTGTACTAATGTCAGATCTATGATGTTGGTCTCCTACTCTAATCCTAATGTAATCTAATGAAGTTATAAACTAGTTTAGTGATGTATAATAGTTCATCTGAGTTGTTTTTGTAGATTACATGAAGTGGATGTTAGAAGTCTGCATTTTTTTAATACTAAGTGTAAATCTCTCTCTGTTGCATGTTAAGATCCCCATTTTTTTAAGTAGGTGTATCTCTAAAAAGACCCCTATTTAAATGTACATGATTGACCAGAATTTTGCTAAAGAAAAAAAAAAGAGTCTAGCTTGAGATATGAAGCAGAAGCGCTGACATATCCTGAAGTCTTTGATTTGAGCAGAACATTTTCTGTACCTCCTCAAGTTCCTGGAATTTGGTTTGTTCTGCACATTGTTCGCTGACACCATATCTTTGAAACGGGCTTGTTCTCGACAAGATAGACTTTGCTGAACAAAGAGAATCAAGCGTGTCAATAAAAGCCAGAGCTTTATGGAGCTCAGCCCAGAATATTAAACACGGCCAATTCCAGTCTGCATGAAGCCCGACTGTTTCATATCTGAACGCTAAGTTTTTCCACTTAATTAGTCATGCTTTTGGTTGGAGATTATTAAGGACTGCTGATATCTGTTCAACCCCAGGTCTTAAACCCATGTCAAACATCTGGCTGCAGGCGATGTTTGCCGACCAGAGTGTATTGGTTAATAAAGGCTGGGATAATCTAAGTATAATCAATAAGGTTAAATTATTTCGACCTCATCAAGTGTTTAACCCAGATGCCAGATAATGACTTTGAAACAGATTGTCATTACAGATGATGACAGATGTGCCATGTGCATAAACATATGAGCATTTGAATGGGTGTGCGCTCATTATCACCTCCAAAGAATGTAGTGTGTGCAAAGAAGCTCTGTAAAGATTCTGCTAATTAACACAATTACATTAATTGTGTGAAATATGTTATTGCACCCATACGGTGCATATTTTAGGAATCTCTCACTTCACACATCACATATTCAATAAACACTCAACTCATTTGAACACACTGCAACGTTCTCTTTTGGAGTTGAGAGAGAATGCGGCAGAAAAGATTCTTCCGGAATGCTATTATGATGATTTCAGCATTTACATTTAGATGGAAGAAGTTTTTGAAAGAGAAGAAATTTTCCCTCTTCTGAGAATTCTTGGAAAATGGTTTGTCTGTTGAACACTTTTTCAGGTCTATGGCGACCAAAAGGAATGTAAAAAAAAAAAAAAAAACTGATTCAAGCCTGCAGCCAATTTATGAGGTCCCGAACTGTTTTATGTCTGACACTAGATTAGATTTAGCAGCAAAATAAGGTCTTTGTAATAGTCATCAGTCAATCTGGACTTGATTGGTGAATAGAATTTAATAAAAGCAATATGCTAACGTAAAAAAATAATAATAATTACATTTACATTTTAAACATTTTTGTTTACCATTTTTTAATTTACATTCATTTTTGTACATAATATTTGCTTAATGTTTTCTATTAATTTCATTTTTAAGCAAGTATTGTGTGCATAATGTTTTAGTAAATATGTATATTACTTAATATAAATTTCATAATACACATTCATATTTTTATGTGTGGATTTATATAATTTATAAATGATATAAACTGTTTTATGTCTTTTTAGATTCTCTCTCTTACTCTTTTGCTTTATTCTCACTCATTCACTCTTAAGAATAAATAATCTTTGTAGGTCTGATAAGCAAGAGTTTACATTGCTAAAGGATGAATAAAGATTACACATACACCCACAAAATTATGAATTTCATGTTTTTTGTTTTATAAAAAAAATAATAATAAACTTTTTTTTTTAAATAAGTATTTATATGCAAAGTGATCAGGCTGCTTTCATGGCAAGACCGGCGTTGTTTATCATCCAATCAGATTTAACTTCAGCTGTTTTTTTACTATGTTTGATTTCAGTCAAAAAAATTATTTGTGGTGGCTTAGAAAATGCTGATAATTTGCTTGTGACTGGTCCGGTAATGGTTACTTTCAGAAATAGACTGACATACAGTCATGGCCAAAATTGTTGGCACTCCTGAAATGTTTACAGAAAATGATGTATTTCTCACAGAAAAGTATTGCAATTACACGTTTTGCTGTGTATTGGAACAAATAAAATAAAAAAACTGGGGAAAAAAAGGAAATTTCACAAAATTTCACACAAAACTCCAAAAATGGGCCGGACAAAATTATTGGCACCCTTAACTTAATATTTGGTTGCACACCCTTTGGAAAAAATAACTGAAATCAATCGCTTCCTATAACCATCAATAAGCTTCTTACACATCTTACCCAGAATTTTGGACCACTCTTCCTTTGCAAACTGCTCGGGGTCTCTCATATTGGAAGGGCACCTTTTCCCAACAGCAATTTTAAGATCTCCCCACAAGTGTTCAGTGGGATTTAGATCTGGATTTATTGCTGGCCACTTCAGAACTCTCCAGCGCTTTGTTGCCATCCATTTCTGGGTGCTTTTTGAAGTATGTTTGGGGTCATTGTCCTGCTGGAAGACCCACGATCTTGGATGCAAACCCAGCTTTCTGACACTGGGCCCTACATTGCCACCCAAAATCCTTTGGTAATCCTCAGATTTCATGATGCCTTGCACACAGTCAAGGCACCCAGTGCCAGAGGCAGCAAAACAAATCCAAAACATCTTTTAACCTCCACCATATTTGACTGCCCTGTGTTCTTCTCTTTGTAGGCCTCATTCCGTTTTCATTAAACAGTAGAATGATGTGCTTTACCAAAAAGCTCTATCTTGGTCTCATCTTTCCACAAAACACTTTCCCATAAGGATTTTGGCTTACTCAAGTACATTTTGGCAAACTGTATTCTTGCTTTTTTATGTCTCTGTGTCAGCAGTGGGGTCCTTCTGGGTCTCCTGCCATAGTGTTTCATTTAATTCAAATGTCAACGGATAGTTTGGGCTGACACTTATGCACCCCGAGCCTGCAGGACAGCTTGATTTTCATTGGAACTTGTTTGCGGCTGCTTATCCACTATCCAGACTATCCTGCATTGCAACCTTTCATCCATTTTTCTCTTCAGTCCACGTTTAGGGAGATTAGCGTCAGTGCCATGGGTTGCAAACTTCTTGATATGTTGTGCACCGTGGACAAAGGAACATCTAGATCTCTGGAGATGGACTTGTTATATTGAGATTGTTGATATTTTTCCACAATTTCCTCAGACAGTCCTTCTCCTCTTTCTGTTGTCCATGCTTAGTGTGGCACACACAGACACACAATGCAAAGACTAAGTCAACCTCTCTCCTTTTTATCTGCTTTCAGGTGTGATTTGTATATTGTCCACATCTGTTACTTGCCCCAGGTGAGTTTAAAGGAGCATCACATGCTTGAAACAAACTTATTTATCCACAATTTTGAAAGGGTACAAATAATTTTGTCCAGCCCATTTTTGGAGTTTTTTGTAAAATGATGTCAAATGTGCTTTTTTTTTCTCCTCAGTTTTTTTATTTTTTTATTTGTTCCAATACACACAAAGGGAATACACGTGTATAGCAAAACATGTTTAATTGCAATATTTTTCTGTGAGACATTAGACATACGTCATTTTCTAGTTAAATTTCAGGGGTGCCAACAATTTTGGCATTTTATGCAGTGTTCTTGTCCACATAATCGTATTTACCCTTTGGTAGAGAGAATAGATTTTCCTTTTGTGGCGGGTTTCCGTGTCAAAGCAATTTTAACTGAGTTTTATAGCGGGCCTTTCTTAGAACAGGGCTGCAGGGCAGCTGATAGTATTTGCCTGCTTAGTATTTAAGGCAGAAAGCATTGATATGCTTTGCTGTAATTGCTGTCCAATGTCTTAATTGTTGGTCTTTTTAGTTTTTTAATAATTTGATTTAGTGTAATTGAGTTTTTACTCTGAAACTACGCCAAAAATGTTTTGCTGAATAAATACACACCCCACCCCCATTCTCTCTCTCTCTCTCTTGATTCACGTTCCAGTCAACATGAATTGCTGTTTGTAACCCATTTTGCTTCTTTAATGTGACATTTATCTTTGAAACAAGTTATTTAACAAGGAAAAATTGCAGGGAAGGACTTTATTTTAACCTTTGGTAATTATTTGAATGCTGAAAAGTGTATGTTAAATACCACAATGGAGCCTATTTGGCTCAGGATGGGTGAGTTAACATTTTTATTGAAAAAGTACTAAAGCAAACTTTTTATTTTCGTTATTTTGTTTAACAACAACAATTTTGAGTCTTCCACAGTAACTGTTTTAAGAATTAAAATTGACTTTAAACATACATTTAAAGTCAATGTTGGGGGTCATTAAAAAAAAGAGAGAAATTTTTAATTATTGTTGCATTGACAGCCTATAATTTCTTTTTAATACAGCACTTCATTCCCTTGTATAGTTCCTCTTGGATGGAGCGCCATTGTTATCGCACAGATGAAGATATAGGAATGCAATCTGTGCATAATTTAATCAGTTCTGAAACAGAAGTTATTAATAATATATCAGTATGAATTCCTTATAAACGTAACTGATAGAGTTCTGATTTTCACACACGTTTCTGCTCCGTTTCTTTGTTCCAAAAGCAGGCTCAAAGATTTATACATCATGTGATAATAATCTTGCACTAAAAGGCTTTTCTATTCCTCCAAATCACCTGAGGTAAGTATAGCAGGTACATCTGTGTGAATACTGATGATTCTGTCATATTTCCGTATCTAATACACATACACACACGATTCCATCATGTTCCCACTCCATCAGATTTGCTATCAAGAGCTGTGTGTGTATGTGTGTGTGTGTGTGTGTGTGTGTGGTGGAGCTAGGCAGCCATTACTCTCCATGACGATAGCAACCCTGCCCTCCTTTGTCTACATTAAGGTGAGAGCCGCATCCTCAGAAGCACATGAGCGGAGGACAGGAAAAAAGAAAGATAAGACTGTTTTTCTCTGTATGCCCCCGCTCCTCGTTCCCATGTGCTTTTTCTCCCCCCATTGTGTCTTTTTCGCTCTTTTTATCAGCTTCAGAAGAAAAATGTGGCTATGCCAAGTCAGAATTAAGTTTTACAGCACTCGTATCTGTCTTTTATGGAGGGAGCAGAACTCAAATATGAGGTACAAATTCCTTGCAAATTGGTTCAGAAGGCATTTATCTTTAAGGAGAGAGAAGACGTGCATGGAGAGGAGGGGAGTTAGAATAAGACGCTTTGGAAAAGTTGCCTCGATGAATTTGCCTTCTCTTGCTGATAGATGAGCCTTCTTCACCTCTATTGAAACACGGTGTGATGAATGGGCAGGTCATTGATTCTGGCATCGGAAACACCCTTATGCATATTCTCCATAGGATACAACCGATCGCACAGGTCCGGCGCATCCATCACTCCCAGCTGATCATTGTCAAAATCTCAGTGACTCATACAATAGTATGATGGACAGGAAGAGAGAAGTGTGTCGTGTTAGTCTGGATGCCGTTTCAGTTTGTGATGTGTGTTTCTCTTCAGGGGGGGTAATGTTGTATTTGAAGTCATATACAAGGACATCCCTTGTGAGTTTGTTTCTTGCCTAGTTTCGTTCATTAATTTGATCATACTTTCTGCTTCAAAAATAAATCCTCCTGAAAATATTTCACCTCAAAATGTAAAAAATATGAGGAAAAATGGCTTAAATAAAGAGGTACTCACTGTGTCACATACAGTTTTCCAAATTATAATGACTGAAACCTTTTATTTTTATGTTAGTTTATTTAATTCACATTGTTTTCGAAGGTGATTTTCATTAAAACGTATTAAAGTTTTTCTGTTGTAACGTTTCCGAAAAATGTACTGTATAAAGAAAAAGAAAAATATCGGAATCTCATGCACAAAACAATATGCTAATAATGTTCCAGTGAAAGAAAACAAGGTTTATAAAGAAATATTTTTTTATTTTTTTATTTTTTTTTAAGATTAACTTTTGTAACACATTGTATTATATTTAATTCCTCACATTTTCTGACACAATCAACCCAGAAATGGAAAAATATTCATTGTACTGGTTACAACATTCTCTGTTGTTATAATGTCAGGTGTGTGTGTGTGTGTGTGTGTCTGTGTGTGTGCTGTAGCAGATGTGGATGTGTATACATAAGGGGGTGCTTGTGTAGGCACACATAGCAGTATATACACCTGTTTGTGTCTGTTTGCTTTGTGTGTGTGTGTGTGTGTGTACATGTTTGCACTTCTTGTATCTGTGATGAGGTGACAGCACCTAACGTTAATTGGACCGTCTTCCTGTTTCTGTCTTTGTAACAGCTTGTCTCCTTCCTTTTGCCCCCTCTACCTTCTCTGCCTTTGTAAAAGAAAAGCATACATTTTTCAAAATCCATCTTACTTGTTCCTTTGAACAAAATAGCGTGCATACATACTGTACTAACTAAACAAAGATCTGTTAATTTTCTTCTTATAGTCTAGGCAAAGAAAGAATGGGAATCAATTTAAATGGAGATAAATAACATTATTTAAAATTAATAAAGTAATGTATTTTAATGCAAAACTAAATATTCATGTACACAATATTTACTTAGTAAAGAAATAATATAAATAATATAAAATAAATAAATACAATTTTTACATTTGTATTTATTTAAATAGTATTGTGTAAAATGTAAATCATGTACATTTATAGTAAATCCATTATGGGTTTGTGTCTGTATATTTGTTACATTGTCCAGATTTGATCACAAATGGCTGTTTATAATTTCCAAAGTATAATCGATGTGACCACATGTGAAGATTTAACGGGATGATTCAAATGCTTTTATTTGCATTTATTTCATATGCAACAGTAACAGTCTTTTACCAGCAGCAACTTTTAATAACTTTCTTTATAGAGCATTTCAGCTTTTCTGAAAAACCACGAAACGTGGTTGCTTATTGCATGGCATCACTGTGATTTCATATTTTGTATACTGAAATGGAGTATTGGGCCTCCATGCTTCTCCGTGTTGTCTGCCAGTCTGTGAGCTTCCTCAGCTCTGCTCCTCTCTCTTCTTGCCCAGTTTTATTCACCCATCCTAAGTGGGCAGGGTCATCATCTCCCCCAATCTCTCTCTCTTCCTCTCTTTTTAACCTCTCCTCATATTAATCAAGACTCTAGACAGTTCCACAGGCTCCAATTCCACTTCAAAGCCAAACCATTTCCTGCAGTCTGAAAGGCCTGTCATCACCGTGTACGAGAGAGAGGGAGAGAGATGTGAGATGAGTGGGAGGAAGGCAGGCAAACAGATAAAGCATATCCTAGAGATGCATGTGCAGAAGGTCTGCACCACCCGGGAAGCCGAAGTATGTCGGGATATGTGTGCGTTTCAGAGGTCGGGCAGAATAAATAAATAAAATTCATTTCACTTGCTCCCGTTCTTTTTCCTCTCACTCTCTTTGAATTCCCCAGCAGTGTAAGTGGTGGTATCTTCATGTTCGCTGGCTCTGCATGAATTACATTGCATCCCTGTGCCATTGTTGTGATAATGGGTAAAGTTATCTTCAAAGCGGAATGGGGAGCGCCGCAGGGTTGGAGAGAGGCAGCCTTCATACCGCGCCTAATCCGTGAAATTACACCTGCCACCCGCCTCCACACCAGCCACATTCCTAAAACTATTAAAATTAACAAAAGTTTCAGATAGAGACTTAATTAACATCCTGGCCTCTCTAGAAGCACCTTGCAAGCTCAGGTACTCTTTCATGTTTGTGAGAGAAAGGGAAGAAAGAAAAAAATAATAACAGCGCTAAATTAGATTTGGTTGAGAAATTGCCGAGGGCTTGAGGGTTCATGCGCACCTGCTTGACGCTTTGAGGAGATGAAACGAAACGGACGTCTTTTTGAACATGTTCTCTCTTTTACGTCATTAATGCCGCTTCTGTGAGTGCCATTCCACTGGTTATGTGCAGTCAAAATGGAAGTGTAATAACTATATTGATTGTTACATGTTATTAATTTCTAAGTTGCATATACTCAAACTAGCTGACAAGTTGCTATTATAATAATATATTATAACAACTGCGTTGGCTTTGCCTTCCCTTCGAAAGAATATTTTAAGGCCTCAGATGCAGGATGACTTTCCCAGATGCTCTGCTCAGACAAATTAAATTGATCAAATGTGACAGTAAAAGACTATGTTTTAAAGCAAATTGTAATTCAAATAAATGCTGTTAATCTGAACTTTCTATTCATCAAAAAATCTTGAAATAAATGATGTTTATTGTTTTGGTTGCATCACGAATGTTCCTAGTGGAACAAAACATGTAATGGTACCTTTACACAATATTTCCTTAGGGTACAATTATATACTCAAAACATTAAAAAACATAGCCTTAAAACATAGTTTTTTTTTTTCTGAGACTGTACAAACTATTAAGCAGAATAACTACATTCAGCACTGATTAGAAATGTTTCTTGAGCAGCAAATCAGCATATTAAAATAATGTGACTCAAGGATCATGTGACACTGAAGACTGGAGTAATGAAGCTGAAAATTCGGCTTTGCCATCAAAGGCATAGATTACAATTTTAAATATACTATTTTAAAATGGTAACAGTATGACTTCTTTTAGTATATAAGATAAAAAAAAAAATACAGCCTTGTTGAACATTATAGAATTTTTTCAAAAACATTTTAAGTCTTACCAACCCCAAATTTTTGAATTTTAGATTTTAGCCACTTCATTATCTCTGTCCCCTTTGCGAACAACATGCTCTGAATCAACCTTCCTCCTAACTAGCAGATTTCACTGTCAGGCTAATGGTGTTCACACTCTATGAAGCAAATGAATATTACTGATGGACCTGTCACCACTAATTAATCAGAAACTGATATATGTAATGATAATGATTGACAAAATGGCCATTCATTTTACAGAGTATGGCAATAGACGTGTGGAATATGGCTAATCCACTTTCATAGCAGATTAAGAAGCAGATTTCAATGCCATCACATGGACCTTCATGAGTTTTCATGTATACGTGAACACAATGGATAAATAAGTGAGAGTGAATTATATGTAACTTGTGGGTGTGTACAATTAAAGATTCAATAAGTGTAACACCACAGTGGTTTGATGGGAAAATCCATTTTTATCCATATATAGTTATAAAGACTTTGGTTTGCTGAACATTTCATAATCTGTGTGTGTCTGTCAAAAACCTTGATCTGTGCATATTAGTAAACCATCATCCAAATGAGAGATGCATTTTTGGATTGCACTGCTGCCTCACATTACTACACATCCCACATCCCTTGTGTTCATTTATTAAACATTTTGGCTAAATACATTATATTTTCAGCTAGCAATGAGAGCGACACATTTACTGTGCTTAAATCCATCCAAAGCATCTACATTTACATTTTTACATTAATGCATTTAGCAGAAGCTTTTATCTGAAGCGACGTACAGTGTATTCAGGCTATACATTTTTTTCTTCTGCGGAACACAAAGGAAGATAGTATGAAGAATGTTGGTAACTGAAAAAGGTTGGGTTCCCAATGACTTCGATTGTATGTTTGTCTATACAGTGGATTGCCAATGGAACAACATTTTTCAAAATATCTGTTCCTCTAATATAAGAAAGTCATACAGGTTGGGAACAGCATGAGATTGAGTAAGCGATTACAGAATTTTCATTTTTGAGTGTACAAGCGACAGATCTTCTCTGGCATGCTGTAATGTACAATATGGAATATGTAACGCTGCTTCTTGAAATAGAAAAAAAAAATGTATTACATGTTTGACATTAGATTAAAATATTACGAGGCAAAACTATATACTATTTACACATACATGGATGAATCGATCACAATAATTTATAATTTAGAACATGCATACAGTGTAAAAGAAGAAAATCAAAGTTGTAAATAAAAACATTATTAAAGTACAGAAAACACTGTTTTAGTCTTTCTACTGAACTTAGTTTAATATTAACACATCAAATTTAATAGACTCCGGCTTTTATAATATGGACAAAAACAACTTTCTTCAAAATATCTACTTTTGTGTTTCATGCCATGAGAGTTGTGAGGGTGAATAAACAATAAGAGGACTTTCAGTTGAAGCATCCCTTTAATGTTCTCACTCTCAAAGCCAGGCCTTACATGCTGAAATGTATCAAAGATTGACTCGTTATAAATTAAAATGACATCCTTTGAGCAGGCAGTCCAGAGGCAAGTCCTAACATATTTCCACTCTGTTTGGTCCACTCCATGCCGATTTCAAGCCCCGCTCTTTATGGAAACAGCCTTTTGCCGATGTGTCCCTGCGCCGGAGCAGCAGGTGGTCAAGCTAATGATGCTATCACATGCGCTCTTACGGCACTAAGCTGACAGCTCAGTGTCTGGGCTCTCACCGCACTCTCCTGCTGCCAGATCCGAGACCGACCTTGATAATGTCCTCATTAATCAGTAAGAGCTTGGAAAATTCCTGTAATTTCAGTATGAGATGAAAGCTAAGAGGCTGCATTGCATTACCTTACCATTAACCTCTTGATCAAGTAGTTTGGATGCATTTGGAGGCTATAAGTGTTAAACAGTCTATGTGGGATTGTTTATTAGAATGGATGGACAATGTACAGTGTATTTTATCCAACGCTATATTAGATGTCAGATGTGATGGTCCAGATGTGAGATTGTATGTGCCTTTTATGTTTTGACTTTATAGTTTGGACCTAGAGGAGCAACTTTTCATCAATTATGAATCTCAGCTTGAGCTCAGAGCAATAAATAATTAGAGCCATCTGCTGGGAGTTAGAGTCATTCTGCAGCGGTAAATGCTGATCGCTGGATCCAGATGCCTTTGAAAGCGC
Source organism: Carassius carassius (assembly GCF_963082965.1). NCBI lineage: Eukaryota > Metazoa > Chordata > Actinopteri > Cypriniformes > Cyprinidae > Carassius > Carassius carassius. Next base: position 39,449,482 of record NC_081759.1, read on the forward strand.
ATTTCCTTTCAACTGTCACAGCGCACGGCTCAAAAGGGCTCCGATACCGCTGGTACAAATTCAAAGCGATGGTTGGATTCATCAGGTAAATACAACATGAATTTATTAATGAAGACTCTTTGGCTCAGTTTTACATGTCAGAGCCTCAGCGAGTTATAACACAGGAATAGCAGGTCAGCTGGCAGTACAGAGTATAACACATCATCATCACAATATTTCAGATATTAAGAATCTGAAAGTCTTGCCATACAGCGTGCCATCTTTAAATAAAATAATGCATAGTTATTTTAATATTGTGTCAATTTTTCTATTTACAATTTATCTCTCCAAGTAATTCATGAGTCATCACTGACTGTGAATGTGATGGATGGACTGGTTATGATCCCATTTTCATAGTTGTTTCTTTGGAAATAGGTTGTTTCATAGCTGTGCTACACTGGCTTTATTGGACTATGTTGAAGGATGAAACCTCCCTTTTTACAGAGAGGGGACACAGTTGTGTACAAACAGTAAATTGGTATTTACAGCATTATTATCCAGTAGATTTATGTGGGGGGCAAACTAAAGATCTATGGAAAAAAAGGTGATCTCGTCAGAGCTCACCAGAACAACAGAAGAACTAACACAGAAGTTTAAATCCATCCATCCATCCATCCACCCATCCAACATTTCTATGAATTTCTTGATATTATACTTCATTTAAATTCTGCAACATTCAAATTGCAATTGTGCATCTTGTTTGCTATGTCAGTTTAGTTCAAATTTAAGAATTTAAATGGAATTCTCTGTTCAATTCTGAATGTCTTGATCCAAAATGAGGTACATATGTGTAGTAGCCTATACTGAGCTATACAGTGTATAATATAAATAAATGTATTGCATAGACTTTGTGTTGACCTTTTCAGGTAAATTAACTGCTGGATACAGCGCCAGACATGACTAGATTTTCTGGTACACAAACAAGAACTTTAAAGGAATACCTTAGGTTATTGTCATTACAGTGGCATCCAACAACAGCACAGCTCAACCCTCCGCATATATTTATATTTAGTTATACTGAAAACATTTATAAATCTTTTTTTTTACCCCGTTTTAACATGGATTTCTATAGAGACCGGTCGTAGTTGTTGGGCAAGATGTCTAATAGCAGTGGCGGCACATAATATCCATGTCATGATTGGTCAGATCACCTGTCAATCAAGATATTTGCGAACGGCCAATTCCATTTTTCCATTTCCTCAAAATTCTGATCATTGTAGAGCACCAATCACATACAGTAATTTATGTTAAACGGTTATCTAACTGCTATCTGAAAAAAATGAATGGCCTGTAAACAAACTTGTCATTGGCCGCTCAGCACAGTCCGATTCTATTCATGCAGTATGTGGCCAGAATGAAATGGAGAGAATTCTTACATAATTGGGATCTTGAGAAAGACCACTACATAGACCAACTAGCATGGGAGTGTAACAGCTAAAAATGAATATCACATTGGTGTGCAAAAAATAATGCAGAGGCCAAATCTGTTCAAAACTGTAGCATTTTGCTGAGAAAGTTTATTGGAGAAGTTTTTCCCTTTAAAGGCGAGTTTTATTGTGCACAGAATATCACTGTATTCTATCAATAATACACGTCCTAATGATTGCATATGTAATTTATTTAAGTGTGTTTTCCACACATAATACTCTTTTACTGAATTTAAGTCACTAGAAGCTCTGTGAATCACTTCTTGTTTCACCTAGCTTTAAAGCTGTATGCCTAGCTTTTTTCAGCAATGCTAACACATATAGGCATACTTGTGTAAAATGCATACTTTTGATGTGCAAATGCACATAAAGTAGCAATAAAATGATGGATTCCTGGAAAGAAATAGCCTGGAGTACAGTTTTGTTTTTATGGAAACACAATTTATTGATCGCTTATACAGGCCATTTAAAGATTTGTTGTTGCTTTGCTTGATATCATTTACGTGGCTTGTTAATGGAAGCATTGGAAGACTTTGCTACTAACTCCAAAGCCAAATACACCCTGTGCTCATTCATTCAACAACACACTTTAATACTTACTGTAATGTTATGAAACAGAATCGCACAGAGAATTCACATTTTAACATTGTTGTGTTAATGTCAGTGTGGTCAAACCCACACAAGGATGCAGAGAGATATTCTACTTCCAACAATGCTATCCTGAATTTGTATATTGTGATACTGAAATTAATGACACAAACCATCAAATGTAATTACAATCTGCATTAGGCTTACCATTTATATATCATACAGCCCATAATATGTAAATACCATAATTATTTATACTTCCCTGTAGTGCATTACTCAATGACTCATGAGTTGACTCTGATTATCGCAGTTAAGAGATTCTCCTCAAATGTATCTTCGATACCATTCCCAGATGAAATGCACAAGTCCTCATTTCATTTGAATCTAACACTGGTTCATTAAGTTCATGATTTATGTAACAAGTCTTTCTTTTTTTAAACCAAAATCTCATAATTTAGTAGGAAATGTATGAGACTATTACTTTTGGCCACAGTGTTATAACAACATCATTAATAAAGATGACTTTTCCCACAGCAATTTGTTAATCTGCAGAGCTTTTGTTTTAATAAATAAAAATAAGCATTTGAATTAATATGAAAAAAGCACAGAAATAATAAATATATACATTTTCTGTTTCTCCCTTTCCTTATTTCTTTATATACATCTAATATTACAGGTTACTTTGTCAGCAGAAAAAGTTCCAAACGAAGAATAGAGGCTAACTACTGTAGTACCTCAGAACTGAATTCATACTACATACATTTGTACTATATATAACATACTTTTTTAACGGTTGCAAAGTAGTTCGTTATTTGAAAGAAGTACATACAGAGTATGCAATTTTGGATGCTGCCATGCAGTCATTATCAGTGTTTTTGAACAAATCTATCGAGTGACTGAATTGCAAACTCATAAAGACCAAGTTACCAGTCGCCACCTACTGGCCTAAAATGTAAGTGCAGAAAGAGTCACTGAAAAAAAATTGTCACCACTTATGCACAGACTAACCTGTCCTGAACTTGCAAACACAGAGAAGCGGATACAAACCAATCAAATTCAAAGAGCTGAACCAACTGTTGTATAATTAGCATTTATATGTGACACATTATTTAAGGCTAATAGATACCTGTCACACTGAAGGCCCGATGGTGTTCAGATGAATGTCATTTTGGGAATAAGCCATAACCTGTACCTTGAACTGAAAAATGAGTTTTGACCCACAGATGCTACATTACAATAAATTTATTTTTCGTTCATTACTGAAAGACACCCCTGTTTAATCTGACCCAGTGTCTCACTGTGAATGATTTGACTGTCTGTGGGCGAGAAAGAGAGAGTGATAAAGAGAGCTTCGGGGTTCAGAGTGGATATGTCATTTCCCTCCTCTGTCTTTATTTTTCCAGAGAACGATGGAAAGAGAGAGAAATAAAGGTTAAGTGACAGGGCCGGTCTGCACAGACGTTGACTGCAAAAAATAATCAGAGAAAGAGATGGTGGGGAAAAAACAGAAGTCATTTGGAATTCTTTGACCAGGACACAAGGCCGTATCTTCACTGCTACGTGTGTGTGTTGAGGCTGGATAAGCATGAGATAGATGACATGGTGAAGTGTGTGTGACAGGCTGGGAGGTGCGCGTCTGTCCGCGCATGTGTGTGCAGGAGAGTGAGACTTTTGTTTGAGCGGGTGCCGATCCCATCCATCTCACTTAGCGAGCTCGCATCCACATGTCAGCATCAGCGGCATGGCAGCCTGCCCCAGAGGCCTTTGTGAGAATCTGATAAACACATCCGGTAGGGACCCGCGCGCCCACGTGCGTGCATCTGTCTGGCCTGCCAAAGTCATCAGGGCCACCAGGAAATGGCATTCAAATGGCATCAGATGAAATGTCTGTTCATGGGACTCTGGAATATTCATGTATTAGTTAGGGTTAAAATGATAAAAGGGCTTTGGCTTGATCACAATATCTGCGCTCTGCTGTGACATCTTAAAGGTGCTGTATGTATTATTGACACTGAGTGGTTGAACTAGGTATTGCAGTCCAAATTCAAAATGTTGGTGACTGTTTTTTTCACTTGGCCCCCCTGCTCAGACTTGAAGCACACAGGTTGCCAGATTGATGACACCAACAGGAACGAGTGCACTTGACAATGAATGAAATGAAATACGCTGTGTTTTCCGCCAACTGGCAACCTGGGGTGCCGAAATACATTTGGATAAACTGCCAGTTTCACAAACCAAAACCGAGATCGATATTCTGCCCCGGAACGCACATTTTCAAAGGAGAATATCTTACTGTAGCATTGTGTTTCAGATAAACAAGTATGCTAACTTAGCATGTTTCTTAAATATCTGCAAACATATTATGATATTTTTATGCTTTAGTAGAGTCAAAAACTTACATACAGCACCTTTAAGTGGTTAAATATACAGATTTGACTTTTGGCTCAGTAAAACTACCTGATTTTTATTTTAGCCACAATCGCACAATATTTGGATGGCATGGTTATTTAATATAAAATCAAAAGGCAGAATCTCAGAGTGACTTGGTATACAGTAAATGCTGCTCCATGCAAACTCCATCTTTGCATTAGAGTTTGGGTCACTTTAACATGCATTTGTGAACATGAAATGCTCCATTTTTCCATACTTGTATTGAGAGGCGCTAGTTTGTGGTTTTCCGGCAAAATAAAAGTTCAAATTTTTAACGTCCTAAATATTAGTTTGTAAATATTAGTATTAGAATTTTGCAGTTGGAATGTTAAAAATAGTTTTTGTTGTTGTTGTTGTTGTTGTTATAATAATACATATATAATCACACAATTCTGGCCAAACTGTGCAGTGCTACAAACAACCACAGCAAACCGTTTTTTTTTTTAAGTCCTATTAGTCACAACGTTTATCAGAAAAATCACAATTAAATTGTTCCTTTTCCCCTTGATCATGCAGCCCTTCAGACAACTGCAGCATTGCAGTATGGGTTTGCCTGCAATCTTGTAGTGTGTTGGTGTCACTCTTTCCTGGTGGGCAGACTGGTGTGTAATTGCATGTCAAAATCTCAACTGTCTTTGATAGAAAAATATGGCACTGTAGCACAGACAGGACATGTACAAGCAATAAACCTTCGATATCTGCATCACATTTAAATAAATTAATGAGCATTAAACTAAATAAATCCCAGCAATCTATATGCATTTAAAGTTTGTGTAAGACTATGCCGTAAATCTGTTCAATTGATGACATCATTATAATAGACCTGGGTGCAACAAAGCATGTAGTTCAGCAACATAGCTGAATATATACAGCACAGAAGTGGTTGAGAATATTCTGTTAACTTGCTACAGTACCACTCTTTTTGCCACAAACTTCCAGCCAGCCAATTAGAATAGAACTTGATATTTTGAAAAACACCTTTTTAGTGTTGGATATGCATCAGACGGTCAGTAAACAAACTGTAGGCGGTCCATGATTGTGCTTTGGGAGACTTGGAGCTACTCTGGTCTCTAAAATGTGTCTAAAAGTACAGTGACTGTGGTCTGATTCTCCAAATGTTGATATTCTGCCATATTTGTTCTTCTAGTTTGGGTTTCAGCTTTGAGATATACCAGTTTTCTTTGTATTTCCCTTATTTCAGAGGGAAAACTTTCTTTCTCCCCCGCTTTCTCTCTCTCAGCAGTGTGGGGGTTTGGGAAGTGTTCACGGTCTCAGGCGGTCTAGAGGTGTTTCATTTTCTCTGGATAATGGTCTTGGAGCAGTAAAGCTCCAGTTGTAACACGTGTGTGTGTAAACACACACATACACAAGCACACATGAGCGGGAAAACAATTTGCTTAAATGGAACCAGCATTAAAATTATGCAACAGTGTAACAAAACATCGAGAGGAAGCTGGTGAAACGGTTTCCCTGTATTATATCAAAAACACAGTGTTTACTGCAAACAGACCAAGCACACTACACACACTACATGTACTGCAGTAAGTTTCTCTTTTACATGTTTTGGTTTTAAAATGCTTTTCGAACCAGCCAGGAGCCTCAAGAAAAGTCTGCGAGGCATGTCTGAATGAATATGCTGTCTGAAATTATCAAATTAGTTTGCGATGATTTCATTTCTCAGATGTGTTACAAATCATGTGTATGCAACAAACAAAGGGATTCATTTATTTCAGGGTTTTTAGATTTAATATTAAATAATAAATTATATTATATAGATAATGACAATTTATTGATGTGTTTCAGTCTTTTTGATCCAGAAAGAATTTTCTTTTCCCAGAAAATCCTAGTTAATGTTATCACATTGTACTAAACTGGACTTTGCAAAAAAACATTTAAAATTTTTGTACTTGTTTATTTCTTTCTTTTTCTTTTTCAATATTTTCAATATTTTTCCCCTTTCCCCTTTAATTGTTCTGAACTTATGCACCTCTGGTTTTGGGTGAACATTGCTCCACAAAATGATCCACAAATAATGCTTTTTTTAATAAAAAACTGAGGTACATAAGCTCAGTTCATTGAGGCCTATGACCAGTCAGTTCCAAAGAGGAATACAAAACCGGTGCTAAGTGAAAGAAAAGTCAGCAGAAAGATTGAATCCCAGATTTGGTCAAAAAAAAATATAGCGTAAAGAGAGATTGACAAGCCCTTTTTAAAAAAGCTTCAAAATAGGTGTTTTCAGCACAATACAAGGGTTAAATGGAAAGAATGGAAATAAAAATGCATGTAATTTCCATAAATTTCACTGTTCATTCTACAGTGACTCCAGATGTGCCAAATGTCCTCTTCTGAATCAGTAATTCCACTCCTCCCTCCGCTAATCATAAGGTGAGAGTATGTCAGACCGATTTGGCTTTAATTGGTTCGATGGTATATTTCTGATCTGTCATGCCCAATTATTCCTTATTAATTTCCATATCCGATTAGGTCTACGGTACGCAGCCCTCTCAGCATCTGGTGTCATAGTGAAATTGGATGAATTTTGAGATTTTCAGACTTGTTATTCATCCCCTTATCAATATGTCATCTGGAGATTGGACACATCAGAATGACTTGAGGGGGAGAAATCATCTACTGCCATGTTTGCTTCCCATCAAACTGTGAGACTGTCACAAATAGAGGTCTGTACAGACTGTTCAGGGCACAAGGAGCCATTGTTGAGTTCTGCAGAGGTTTTAATGAAGACTGGTCCCTTTGTGATTATTTATGCCAATGCAGTTGAGATCAGCACAAAGATTCTGATGTGATGGAGGATAATATTGATTTTGTATATAACTGTGAGCACTGAATGCATTTAGATGGAATTAGTTTTAATACTGTACAGTAAAAATCAATAGCAGCTCTGTTGCTAAATGGGAAAAATGTGAGCTTGTGGTTTGTGGGAAAATATATGAGAAAAGTGAACAGGTGTGCTAGAGAATATCTAGCTTACTTTCTGTTAAGTACCTTAAAAATCATAATCATCCTAATTATTAAATCTCAAACTTCACAAACTTTTACAAATCCAGTGAATAGTTCTTTAAAAGTAGAACTGGACATTGATACACATTTTCTGATTCATAGCATGATTCCAATTAATTTTGTGTTTCATTTAAAGTGTCAATTTTGTTTACATATAAAGGTGATTTCGCTCTGCTATGACTATATATTTTATAAAGAACCTTCTAATTTTGTGCATTATAAAATTAACAACAGAGCCTAAACTCTGCAGTTCATATTCTGTTTATTTAACCACTTGTAATGCTCACCTCGGTTAAGAGCTTCCATGCAACATTATAGAAAGGCTCTGAATAAAAATCAGGCAACTTATGAACAAAGAATCATTTGGTCAAAAACCAGAATCAGGTTACACTGGATGGGCTGTGTATGTTTTGATTCACTGAGAAGAGAAATATGTTAATGAATTAGACTAGGGGTTGCCAACCGGCAGGTGTGCCAACAGTGGCACGCAGAGGGATAATCACAAACATGCGAACAATAGGGAAAAATGCATACTGACGTACATTTTACGTCTCATAGCCTGTTAGGAGCTTTAAATTCTATTTCAGTGTAAGAATTAACTTGCGCTATTCTACGGATGCGCGTGTGAACGCTGCACATACTAAGCGCTTCAGATCAAAGCCTCAGCGGTCCAAGCGCTTGTCAATGTCAAAATGAGGGAAATGGCCAATCAAATCAAAGTAGGCGGGGTTTGCTGTTCACTGAAGCAGAGCGCGAAGCATTAGTTTAACGTTAAAGAGAGCGAGGTAAGATGAAGCTGCAAATCATTTAACATTAGTCAACTTTTAATAATGTTTTACGATAGAAATGTTAAATG